>NW_027420765.1:0-38236 GCF_009905375.1 Apium graveolens | reverse complement strand
GCTAAGCACCTGAAAATTTGTGAGTAATCAGCGAAGAGCCCAGCAAGAAAACAGTTTACACTAGTCGATCAAGTATCATAATTTTATAACACAAAATCATTTTCCAAAATAACATCCATAATTACATAATATAAAATTCCCACACCTTGTTAAAGCCACAAATACCTGGTGACACAGTATCAAAAGGTTCATAATTTTTCTCTCAATAATGCGTCACTCCATCTATCCTCCCTAGTAAGGTATCAAAGGGAACTTGTAAAACAGGTACTTCATCCATAAATTTTAAAACAAAAGTAGTGCAAAATATTTAAAAGATTTTAAAATAAATAAAGTGTGAAGAGTTAACTTACCTTAATAGCAATATCTCTCAAGTTATGTTTCCAAAATGAACCTACACATACACATACACTTAATATAATAATCAGAATGTTAACATGTACATGCCACTAAGCTAACCACACTTTAACTTTATAAATCTTAACCCATAATAACAATTAAATGTCACTACAAGTAACAAAATAAATTCATATTGACATATAAATACCACCATTCTCATATAATAGTTCAAAATAGTGTAGCGCCAAATAAAAAAATCTCAACACTTAAATACATTATCTATGATAATAATAAATCAAGTATATGTAAACTATTTAAATTCAGAATAAAATAGATGTACATTTAATATTTACTATCTATATAATCCTTAAAATAAAATAACAAAGATAAATAAAATAGGTAACATATGCTTATGATTATGCAAGTGGACAAAATATAAATATTGGTGTATAAAATTTTCATAACCTTAAGTGTGAAAATATCATTATAAAAAATAAGCATAATCAATTTAATAAATGAGCATATATTTAATTGGTGCACTAATCTAAATGCATATCTAAATTAAACATATATTTAACATATAACATATGAATTATTATGCATGCACAAAACAGGTAATTATAAACATAAATTCATGCATTAAGTATTTACAAAAAAAATGGTGATTATTAACTAAAACATTTAATAATCAACTTCAAACTAAATGATTAAATTAAGTAAACTATAGTGTTATACACATAACCATGGAACTAAATAATAAAATAAACTAATATAATTGAATTTGAATAGTCATACATAAGTTCACAAAAATGTAATTTAATTATATATATATATAGAAGTATGCAATAAACATGTAAAATACATAAGTAAAAATATAGGAAATAGAACGTACCTGAAAAGAAGATGTTATACAGAGATAAAATGATATGCTAATAGCCTATTTATACACAAGTTGGTTCAACTAATACTTGGGTTAGAGGGTACCTGATCACAAATTTAAACAAACATTATCTCTTTGTTAACATGTAGTGTTTTTGATTGAGTTTTTCGAATACACATAACACGTACTAATAAATATACACAACATAACTACACCTATTATTAAATTCTAGTGATAAAAATATATATTAAATTCAAATTATGCACATATAAATTAAAACAATTTTTTTAACCTTACTTAAATATTTTAGATAACTAGAAATGTTTTTTTAATATAAAAATACGCGTCTTTAGATTTAATAAAAAATCTATATAATAAAATACTATTTTTCTTAAATAACCAAATAATTAAAAATGAGAAAAATGTATTATATATATATAATTACAAAAATCATGATTATTACATTCTACCCTCAAAAAATTTGGTCGCCAAATTTAAACATACCAAAAACATTTAATGATATAAAAAATATTTTTGCATCGAGAAAGTCAGAAAATATTTAACCTAAAAAAAAAAAGATAGTTTCTTTAGGAAAAACAAATAACTAAACTCATAACTAAAAGGGTAGGAAGCTAACCTAGGCTCTAAATACCAACTGTAATACCCAACTTTTCAGAAAATAGTTATACTTAAATATCAGCTAAAACTCCAAATTAAATCCATAATAAGAATAAGTTTCTATTTTTTCATAAAATTCTAAAATCCCAGACATAAATAAAATCTTCTAACCTGAAAATAAAGCAAATCTTAGTAGAAGCAGCTCCAAAGATAATCACTAAAATATTGTTCCAAATCATCCAGTTTTAAGATGTAGCAAAAGCTAAGCACCTGAAAATTTGTGACTAATGAGCCAAAAGCCCACAAAGAAAAGTGGATCAAGTATCATAATTTTATAAAAAAAAATCATTTCCAAAATCCAAATGACATAAGATATAAAATTCTAGAGCTCGTTAAGGCCACAAGTACTGGTGACACAGTATCCGCAACTATATGCAATTACTAACTGGTTCATAAGTCAGAGCTTACTGGGAATTCTTATTTGTAAAACGGGTACTTCATCCATAAATTTTAAAACAAAAGCAGTGCAAAAATATTTAAAAGATTTTAAAATAAATAAAGTGTGAAGAGTTAACTTACCTTAATAGCAATATCTCTCAAATTATGTTGCCAAAATGAACCTACACATACACACATACACTTAATTTAATTAACATCCATATGACATAAGATATAAAATTCCACAGCTGGTTAAGGCACAAATACCTGGTGACACAATATCAAAAGTTCATAATTTCTGTCAATAATGCGCCACTCCCTAGTAAGGTATCAATAGTTCAGGAACTATAAGCAATTACTAACTGGTTCATAAGTGAGAGCTCAGTGGGAATTCTTATTTGTAAAACAGGGTACTTCATCCATAAATTTTAAAACAAAAGCAGTGCAAAAATATTTAAAATTTTAAAATAAATAAAGTGTGAAGAGTTAACTTACCTTAATAGTAATATCTCCCAAATTATGTGCCAAAATGAACCTACACATACACACATACACTTAATATAATAATCAGAATGTTAACATGTACATGCCTCTAAGCTAACCACACTTTAACTTTATAAAGCTTAACCCATAATAACAGTAACAAAATAAATTCATATTGACATATAAATACCACCATTCTCATATAATAGTTCAAAATAGTGTACCGACAAATAAAAAAAACTCAACACTTAAATACATTATATAATAATAATAAATCAAGTATATGTAAACTCTTTAAATTCAAATAAAATAGATGTACATTTATATTTACTTTCTATATAATCCTTAAAATAAAATAACAAAGATAAATAAAAATAGGTACATAAGCTTATGATTATGCAAGTGGACAAATATAAATATTGGTGTATAAAATTTTCAGAACCTAAAAATATCATTATACAAATAAGTATAATCAATTAATAAATGAGCATATATTTAATTGGTGCACTAATCTAATGCATATCTAAATTAAACATATATTAAACATATAACATATGAATTATTATGCATGCACAAAAACACGTAATTATACACATAAATTCATGCATTAAAATATTACAAAAAAATGGTGATTATTAACTAAAACATTTAATAATCAACATCAACTAAATGATTAATTAAGTAAACTATAGGGTTGTATACACATAAACTGGAACTAAATAATAAAATAAACTAATAACAAAGTGAATTCGAATAGTCATACATAAGTTCACCAAAAATGGTAATTTAATTATATATATATATATATATATATATATATATATATACAAGAAAACAGTTCTACACTAATCGATCAAGTATCATAATTTTATAACATAAAAATCATTTTCCAACATCCATATGAAGATATAAATTCCACACTGGTTAAAGCCACAAATACCTGGTGACACAGTATCAAAAGTTCATAATTTCTCTCAATAATGCGCCACTCCCTAGTAAGGTATCAAAGGGAAGGTACTTCATCCATAAATTTTAAAATAAAAGCAGTGCAAAAATATTTAAAAGATTTTAAAATAAATAAAGTGTGAAGAGTTAACTTACTAGCAATATCTCTAAAATTATGTTGCCAAAATGAACCTACACATACACACATACACTTTATATAATAATCAGAATGTTAACATGTACATGCGACTAAGCTAACCACACTTTAACTTTATAAAGCTTAACCCATAATAACAATTAAATGTCACTACAAGTAACAAAATAAATTCATATTGACATATAAATACCACCATTCTCATATAATAGTTCAAAATAGTGTAGCGACAAATAAAAAAAACTCAACACTTAAATACATTATCTATAATAATAAAATCAAGTATATGTAAACTATTTAAATTCAGAATAAAATAGATGTACATTTAATATTTACTATCTATATAATCCTTAAAATAAAATAACAAAGATAAATAAAATAGGTAACATATGCTTATGATTATGCAAGTGGACAAAATATAAATATGGTGTATAAAATTTTCATAACCTTATGTGTGAAAATATCATTATAAAAAATAAGTATAATCAATTTAATAAATGAGCATATATTTAATTGGTGCACTAATCTAAATGCATATCTAAATTAAACATATATTTAACATATAACATATGAATTATTATGCATGCACAAACACGTAATTATAAATATAAATTCATGCATTAAGTATTTACAAAAAAAATGGTGATTATTAACTAAAACATTTAATAATCAACTTCAAACTAAATGATTAAATTACGTAAACTATAGTGTTATACACATAACCATGGAACTAAATAATACAATAAACTAATATAATTGAATTTGAATAGTCATACATAAGTTCAGAAAAATGTAATTTAATTATATATCTATATATAGAAGTATGCAATAAACATGTAAAATACATAAGTAACAATATAGGAAATAGAACGTACTGAGAAGAGAAGATGTTATACAGAGATAAAAATGATATGCTAATAGCCTATTTATACACAAGTTGGTTCAACTAATACTACGCCATTCAATGTGTTAGTGGGTACGTGATCACAAATTTAAAAACATAACATGTAGTGTTTTTGACTGAGTTTTTCAAATAAACATAACACGTACTACTAAATATACACACATAAACTACACCTATTATTAAATGCTAGTGGATAAAATAAATATATATTAAATTAAAATTATGCACATATAAATTAAAACAATTTTTTTAAACCTAACTTAAATATTTTAGATAACTAGAAATGTTTATTTTTAAATATAAAAATAGCGCGTCTTTAGATTTAATAAAAAATCTATATAATAAAAATACGTTTTTCTTATATAACCAAATAATTAAAATGGCGAAAAAATGTATATATAATATATATATAATTACAAAAATCATGGTTATTACATTCTACCCTCCTTAAAAAAATTTGGTAGCCAAATTTAAACATACCAAAAACATTTAATGATACAAACAAATATTCTGCATCAGAAAGTCAGAAAATATTTAACCTAAAAAAAATAACGATAGTTTCTTAGGAAACACAAATAACTAAACTCATAACTCTAAAAGGGTAGGAAGCTAACCTAGCTCTAAATAACAACTGTAATACCCAACTTTTCAGAAAATAGTTATACTTAAATATTCAGCTAAAACTCCAAATTAAATCCATAATAAGAATAAGTTTCTATTTTTTTCATAAAATTCTAAAAATCCCAGACATAAATAGATCTTCTAACCTGAAAATAAAGCAAATCTTAGTAGAAGCAGCTCCAATACAAAGATAATCACTAAAATAATTGTTCCAAATCATCCAGTTACCTGAAAATTTGTGACTAATGAGCCAAAAGCCCACAAAGAAGAACTAGTGGATCAAATATCATAATTTTATAAAACAAAAATCATTTTCCAAATCCTAAATGACATAAAATATAAAATTTCAGAGCTCGTTAAGGCCACAAGTACCGGTGACACAGTATCCGGAACTATATTGCAATTACTAACTGGTTCATAAGTCAGACCTTACTGGGAATTCTTATTTGTAAAACGGGGTACTTCATCCATAAATTTTAAAACAAAAGCAGTGCAAAATATTTAAAATATTTTAAAATAAATAATAGTGTGAAGAGTTAACTTACCTTATAGCAATATCTCTCAAATTATTTGCCAAAATGAACCTACACATACACACATACACTTAATTTAATTAACATCCATATGACAGAAGATATAAAATTCCACAGCTGGTTAAGGCACAAATACCTGGGTGACACGGTATCAAAAGTTCATAATTTCTGTCAATAATGCCGCCCACTCCCTAGTAAGGTATCAATAGTTCAGGAACTATATGCAATTACTAACTGGTTCATAAGTGAGAGCTCACTGGGAATTCTTATTTGTAAAACAGGGTACTTCATCCATAAAATTTTAAAACAAATGTAGTGCAAAAATATTTAAAAGATTTTAAAATAAATAAAGTGTGAAGAGGTTAACTTACCTTAATAGCAATATCCTCCCCAAATTATGTTGCCAAAATGAACCTACACATACACACATACACTTAATATAATAATCAGAATGTTAACATGTACATGCCTCTAAGCTAACCACACTTCAACTTATAAAGCTTAAACCCATAATAACAATTAAATGTCACTACAAGTGACAAAATAAATTCATATTGACAAATAAATACGACCATTCTCATATAATTAGTTCAAAATAATGTACGCGAAACTAAAACAAACTCAACCTTAAATACATTATATATAATAATAATAAATCAAATATAAAATTTTCATAAACCTTACGTGTAAAAATATCATTATACAAACTAAGTATAATCAATTTAATAAATGAGCATATATTTAATTGGTGCACTAATTCTAAATGCATATCTAATCAACATAATATTTAACATATAACATATGAATTAGTTATGCATGCACAAAACATGTAATTATAAACATAAATTCATGCATTAAATATTACAAAAAAAATGGTGATTATTAACAAAAACATGTAATAATCAACATCAAACTAAATGATTAAATTAAGTAAACTAAGTGTTATACACATAAACATGGAACTAAATAATAAAATAAACTAATAACAAGTGAATTAGAATAGTCATACATAAGTTCACAAAAATGTAATTTAATTATATATATATATATATATATATATATATATAGAAGTATGCAATAAACATGTAAAATATATAAGTAAAAATATAGGAAATAGAACATACCTGAAAAGAGAAGATGTTATACAGAGACAAAATGATATGCTAATAGCCCTATTTATACACAAGTTGGTTACTTATACTCAGATTCAATGGGTTAGTGGTTACGTGATCACAAATTTAAACAAACATTATCTCTTTGTTAACCTGTAGTGTTTCACTGAGTTTTTCAAATACACATAACACGTACTAATAAATATACACAACATAACTACACCTATTATTAAATTCTAGTGATAAAATAATATATATTAAATTAAAATTATGCACATATAAATTAAAATAATTTTTTTAACCTTACTTAATATTTTAGATAACTAGAAATGTTTATTTTAATATAAAAATACGCATCTTTAGATTTAATAACAAATCTATATAATAAAATATTATTTTTCTTAAACATGTAAAATACATAAGTAAAAATATAGGAAATAGAACTACCTGAAAAAAAAAGATGTTATACAGAGATAAAATGATATGCTAATAGCCTATTTATACACAAGTTGGTTCAACTAATACTCCGATCAATGTGTTAGTGGGTACGTGATCACAAATTTAAAAACATAACATGAAGTGTTTTTGACTGAGTTTTTCAAATACACATAACACGCACTAATAAATATACACAACATAACTACAACCTATTATTAAATTCTAGTGATAAGAGGAATTAAAGAAAGAATGATCGCAAGGAGTCAAGGTATGGGAAAATTACAAGTCAAAGATCAAGTGATATAATTGTGATGAAGTCCTCATTCAGAAAGCCAAACGCTAAGAAGAAACAAGTCTTGATCAACAAGAAGAAGAATTGAAGCAAGTTTGGACCAGAAGAACAATTGGGACGACACATTAGAGGAGTACAAACTATGCTCACAAAAAATTGGATAATGTTCTATTATAAAGGTCTTTTCTTAATTTTAGGTAAAAGTTGTTGAGATTTAATCTCAAACTTATTTTTAGATAATAATATTTGTATTAAGTTTTATTTATTTTGTGTTACTGCTGAATCATGTAAACCACAGTAGGTAGACTAGGTCATTTGTTTGTTTCACTAATATTAGGAAGAGTTGTGAATAAGTGGGGGTGTTAGAGTATTTGTAGGAAGTAGTTGCATGATTTTAGCTAACTCAGTAGTTTGGTCCATCCTTTAAATATTTGTATGTTCTCAGTTAGAATAATAAGCAGAGAGAATACAATGTAGTCCATGGAGGACACTCCATATTTTCACATATCAATCTTTGTTTTTATAATTTCATCATGGTATCCGAGCCTCATGATATAGGGTTTGTGGTTGATATTTTTATACATCTATATATATATACATATTAAGCATTAAGTTTTTATTTTTCATATTCAAGACATCAAGCAATATGTGATATGCAAGAAGCATCTCGAGCTGAGAAGATGAGGTGCAGTGTAGGCAAGTGGGAGGTATCATCATGTGCAGTATGGGATGTATATGGGGCTAATATTCTATTCTATTTTGTTTGCTCAGGACGATGGTTGAGGGAGAGTGTGGACAAATCTCGACGAAAGAAAGAATACCGTCAAGAAGCAAATCTAGCACAGCTTCATGACGACGAACCGACATTGATTGTAGAGGCCATATGGGCCAACAAAGACAAGCCATACGGGCTTTTGAATAATAGCCATAAGGGCTGTGAAATGGATGCCATATGGGCAGGAAATAAATTTCTAGATGGGCAAACAAGGAAGACAAAATGAGTTGTGATCAGTGGTGCCATATGGGCACAGGAAGGCCACACGGGCTAGATTAATATATTTGCCATACGGGCATGAAGAAGCTGTTTCAGTCAAGGCATGCCATACGGGCTATGTTAAGAATCTGTAAAAACAAGTTTAGATTAAGGGGGAGAATGTTGAGATTTAATCTAAAACTTGTTTTTAGATAATAATATTGTATTAAGTTTATATTTATTTTGTGTTACTGCTGAAATCATGTAAACCACGTAGGTAGACTAGGTCATTTGTTTTGTTTCACTAATATTAGGAAGAGTTGTGAATAAGTGGGGGTGTTAGAGTATTTGTAGGAAGTAGTTGCATGATTTTAGGCTAACTCAGTAGTTGGTCCATCCTTTAAATATTTGTATGTTCTCAGTTAGAATAATAAGGCAGAGAGAACACAATGTAGTCCATGAAGACACTCCATATTTTCACATATCAATCTTTGTTTTTATAATTTCATCAAAAGTTACAAAATAAACTAATGGAGATTAAATAATTTAAACATGTATATTTTATTTTGTTGAATGATATTATCTTGTTAAACTAACACTGTTGAACAATCAACTTTTGGAAATTTATATGAATTAGTCATAGTAAAGTCAATATTATTAAATTGAAATGATATCAATAGTTTAAATTTGTTTTTATGATTTTCTTGCTAATAAAATATGTTAAACACATTATTGAGACGTCATTTTAAGGATAAAATAAAGAACATGAACTCACAAATTGTTATGATAAAAACAAACACATTATTCTCAAATCTACTTACTCAAATTTACAGGGAAAATACAATATTGTAAAAAATAAAACTTAAATAATCATCATAAACATATTTATGTTTGCAAAATAAATTGAACAAATTAAATATTTAATCTTGAATTATAAAGTAACTTATATAAAATATGTAAATGTCAAGATTAATGACTCATATGTCTTTTCTAAAAAAATACACAACATTAATAAATGAATAAGAAAATATTTTATACACTGAATATGAAAAAAAAATTATTTTATCTTTATCGCCTCCCAACAACACCTAGTATTTTACAAAAAATATAAATTTAAACAATTCGATAAAAATAATGAACAATTATCCAGTATCCAATTTAAAGTCTAATTATATAACAACTAAATCGACTAATTATTATTGAATCAATATATGTAAATAAGGTACTTAATATTGATAAATGATAATAAAAATACATTATATTTAGTGTTAAATATAAACCATAAAAAATTTGAAAAACTCGTTTGATTCGATCTTAAGAAAGTCATATTTAAAAAGGCCCGAAGCTGCCTGAACATCTATTTTATTATAAAACTTTGCTTCTCTCATAAAGAAAAAAAACTTGGATTTACACAAATTTGGAATTTTAAAAATATCGAAATAATTTTTTTGATAGTTTTTTTTTTCATCCAATTTTTTACACTAAAATATTTTGGGATAAAATTCTAAATGGGAAAAAATTCTGCACATCTTTAATATATTTTAAGAAAATTTAACAAAGTACATTATTTTTTGAAGAAATGAAAAGTAATAAAATTAAGTTTTTTACATATATCTAATTCGGACGTGCTGTAATTTGCGCCATTCTTGGCCCTCAAAATTTTGTATAAAATCCAAATTCAATAGTTTTTTAGAAAAATTGATTCGATCCAAATTCTAAATATGTAAATTAATAAAGCCACCCTTAAAACAATTTAATTTATCTTTATTTAAATTATTTAATATTTATCTTTTAAGTTTAAATGAACATTAATCTTTTTTAGTTGAAATAAATTAGTCAATTAAATTATAATTATTATGTTCCCACTATGGCTTATTGGCTTTCTATTCTACCAAAAATTTATTTTTGTTTGCTAATAGAACCTATAATATTTCTCACTTTGTAAGTCAAGAGTTATTATTGCTATTTAAGCAAGCAAAATAACTTCTAATTGGATTTAACTTCTTGTACCTAGATAATCCATCAAGAAACTAACAATTCATGTTTTCAATAGAATTGGTCAGACCAAAATTCAAGACTTGTTCCACTAAAACCAAGTCCTAACAACACTTTAAATACTCATTTTAATTTGATAAAATTTACATAAAAATAAGTCAACAAAGAAACATGCAAATCAATACAAGAAGCAATGTTTAAGATATAGTAAGTCTACTATAGACCACCCCACATGAAGCATGTTTTTTACATAGTATTTAGCATAAAATGATTTAGAAATAGTAATAGTTGCTGCAATCACTAATGGGAATTCAGAGGATGGAATCAATGGCATGTTGTTCTCCAAGTATGCAAGAGCGGCAGCAACCCCACTTCCAAGTTGTACCAAGGAACCAACATCCTTAAGAATCATCTCCATACCAGTAAGACAACCTATCACTTGCAACTACAAAAAACACCCGTAAGTTTATAGTAGAATATTTATAAATATTTCATTGTTTTTCGAAATGGTTAGTAAGAGGTAAATAGAGAGAAAATATTTATAACTTGTCTCGTTTATGAGTGATTGTGTGGTCTTAGTAAAAGGAAGTAGGATACAAGGTTATGGCTCATATTATGAATTTTGACATAGTTTTTTTAAAGCTTCTCAAAGAGAATTGAGGAACTAACATATTTTACTATTAATCTTGTGTCTGGTCAATATGTAGATGCAACAAAATCTATAACATTGAATATAAGAAATGACAATATACCTCATTTAGATTTCTCACATGATCTATCCTCGAATCCTTTCATGCTACTTTATTAAGTCCAGGCCATAAGATCCAGTTGTATAATTCTATGCCCTTCTAATAACTTCTCAACTATCAATGTACGCAGGTACCATAACCGCACTAACAATATGACTAATATGACTAAACGTTCATCTTTCTCAGTGCAGTTTTTCAGCCCCGAGGCTTCCACAACAAACCTGTGATATGAACATATAGTCACACAATATCCAAAAATTTAAAAGAGATGAGCACAGGATAATCCGATTCTTAAAATTCTGTAAGCAATTAGATGATGAAATAAAAATCGACTACAATTAAAATCATTGCACTTATAATTCTTAAATCATCTATAAACTGAACTGGTTTGTAATATTTACATTGTATCTACAAATAATGGTTTCAACATGTTTCTACTTTTTATGCATCTCACAAAGAATACATAATCAAACAAAAAATATTTTAGTGTTTTGCTTAAGCTGCATATAAGAATAAAGCATTTAACTTGTTGTTGTTGCAAGGGGAGTGTGCCTTGCTATTATGTTATTAAATCTTTCCTCGAATATTAGATCAAGTGATGCCTGAGACCAAATAAAAGTTGAATGGAGCGAGTACAAAATCTCGTGTTCAATTTGTTTCACCTATTTGGCTCTCATTACATAAGCAACTCATGACTTCTTGTTTATATATAAAAATAATATATAAGACTCTGTGTTAGGAGGGTTTGGAGGGTCAGATATATTTCAACATATAAAGTGAATTCAATAATTATTGTAGTTTGCTAGAATCAAGAATATATGATCACATTTTGTGTAATACAACTTATGTATTATAGCCACTATCAGATATTGTCGCTTATGAATTTTTGCACATAAAATTATATAATAACGCTATGTTAAATCGTAGAAATATATAAAAACACTTTCCAAGATAATCAAAAATTAATAACTTTTCCGTTCTTTGAGAACAACTTTGTCATCAATATCACACAACCAAGAAAATGCTTGATGTACCAATGGATCATCATTCTTTGGAGCAACCTTGACGCTTAATGATATATAATGAGATCGCTACATGGTAAGGTTTCTCCAAAAACTTATCAAAATATCCACAATTTATTTAAGTTCCTCTTAAGAGAATGGAAATGTGTGATATGATAGCTGAGTAATGGTATTTGATTTTTTAAACCTTAAATCTAATAAACATGGTTAATAATATGGAAATTAAAATTAATTTAAATTCAAAATAAATAAGAAAAATAGTAGAGATGATAGAAACATTACAATTTTCCTCGTATTCTAGTGGAATATAGAGTGTTGTATACATGTATGTCTCAATACATGGAGGCTCTAATTTTTATAATGTAGTACTTTGCAATGGAGAAATTTGATCAAAATTAAAGAGTGGTTATTAATTAGAGAGACACATTGTGTTCAATTTAGTTTTACTTACACATATTTCTCAACAAATCAATTCTATGTTAAAATCCTTTTTATCCATATAATTAACAAATTGAGTTCTAGTGGCGATACTTGAATCTCGTACATGGTAAAAAGGAGAAAATAAAGTGTACCAAAGTTTTTTAAGTTGTAAAAAGAGAACTTTAATCGTTATATGAATAAATATCCATTCCACCTATATTATGCCTTAAAATATCAGTTCCTTAACCCAACCACACCTTTTTTTTCCCTTGTGACTTCAAAGCAATCATTGTATTATGAGCTAATACCTTCCTCATTAAAGCACTCTGTTTGTTAGACACTGTCTAGATTAAACATAGTTTGAACTTATTCACCACCACCTTCGACAGTATGCGGATCACAGCATTATGAAAATAGATAGGTCGAAGATCTTCCATAGTTTCAGTTATTTAACCTTAGGAATAAGACATACAAGCCTACGATTTAGTTCCCTAGGCCCATGTCCGGTATCAAAGAAAATCTGACAAAATAGAACAACATATCTTTTAAAAAAAATTTCAATACGTTGAAAAAATGCCGGGTTCGAACCCATGTGATCTAGTGAGTTGTATTGATGCATGAACAAGACTACATCCTTAACTTCCTCCTCCCTAATAGGTATATGACCTAGTGATTGGGAAATAATAATTAAAAAAAGTTTGCAAAAAGGGTAAAATTTGACACGACTTATCGAATAACCATATATCAACAAAACGGTAAAAAAACATATGTGTGTGTAAAGCCATAGGAATATCGAATATGCATGTCCCATAATTACAATATACCTAGTTATCTTGTCGTGGTTTCGATATTTTGTTTATAACTATGAGCCAAAGCCAAAAGCGACCAAATCGAGATGTTCCTCCAGACTCTGATATTTTACCTTGAGCAGAAGATGCTTTTTTAGATGAGTCGATTTGATCCATGTTTGTGGAGAAATGACCCTGCAATGAGAAAGTCAGGTACCAGGATTGTTAAATAACAATCTGAGAATCTCAGATTGAAATTTAATTAATTCCTTATCACCAAATGATAAGGAGTTGTCAAAAAAGAGCACAAAATGTTTTACCTATCCAAGGGAATCCATGGTATAAAAGATGGCAACCTTTCCACTTTTGCTAACTTGATACATTTCCTCCCTGTAGTAGGTAGCAAGGTCATAGTTGGCAGATCAATGTCCTCCACCAATACTATAGATGTCATTTTCTTCGTTATTTGTATTAGTAACATATCACCCTCTCCGTCCTTGAACTATTCTTGGTATCGACACTTATGGTATCTCTTCTTTCAATATATTTGTTCTCACTTCCCGTAGTCAATATATAATAAAACATCTGAAAGTATTGAATTTCTTCTTTGTAGTACTTCATTCTATAAAGATTAACAATTATTAGAACATGGAGCAAACAAAAAGTCCAAAATACAAATTCTACTTTTACAACGACAAGTGATACCTTACAATTTCATACCACTGTCATTCCAAACAAATCCCATTACAACTCAGGACTGATAATAAGATTAACGATTGACAGATATAATATAACTTAATAAACAAAACCCTAATTACACATAGTGTAACATCCATAAAAGATCCCAAACACAAATAACATAGAACACGAAAGCAAGGAGGTAAATTAAACAATAATTAACAATAATCGACCAAATTATCTTCTCCTAAATTAAATTTAGTGAATTGAAAGAACTTTAGGAAGATGATTTGGGGAAAAAATACATTTCGTTCAAGGTTTAATCTTTTCCGAGATTTAATCTTCTTGGAGCTTTAGTCTTTACAAAGATTTAATATTCAGTGTTTGAGAGAAATATTTCAGCAAAGATTTAATCTTTCGTCGCCCGTGGAGATTGTTTGACAGTCTGTGTTTTTTTTGTTTATTATAGACAACAGGCCGGGAAAACAATTTCAGCAAGCCCGCTCACAAGTTTTGAACAAGACCGCCTTAACCTTTTGGGCCCAAATCTCTGATCTACTGTAACGATTATATAATGTATTGCAATAATATGTATTTGTAAAGACCTCGAAATTTTGTTGATTCAATTGCAATGTTTTTAAATCCCTTGGCAATAGACATGAAATCACCTTTAACCAGCAACGTTTTTTTGGATGGTTTTAGAAAATCTGGTTGCGAAAGCAATTTTATGGTATAGTGATCTAAATCCATGTATAACCATTATTCATCTAATTCCGGATTCTCCTACAGGCTGGAAGTTATTCCTCATACATACCCTGATATACTCTGGTGATATTAATGAATTACTTTATGCCCCGAAATAATGTTTTATCAATGTTAACTTATGATTCTGTTTTATTGAATTACGATATTTATCATGTTGAATTGTTATAGAATTGGACAGTTTCTAAATATGGAACAGATTCGAGGTCGAACCAGATTGGTGGTCATATTAGGTTCAATGTGTGCCTTGAATCCAGTATAGAGAACAGAGCTGTGTGCCTTAATCGGTTAGTGTGTCACTGATCAGCAGCCTAACCTTGGTTTTAAACTTAAAAATGAATATCCAATTCTAATAGTTGCATAACAAGGACTAGATTCCTATGAATCATTTCAATTGATCATTGTTAACACCCGTATTATTATTATAACTTGCTGAGCTAGTTAGCTAACCCTTGTGAATCTGTTTAAGTCATTCTACAGTAAAATGGAAATTATTGGTAACGAGGATCCCCAGTCCAGTATGCGATCTACGATTCCCGGTTGAGTGGATCGAGCTAGTTTGAGTTATGCAAGTTGTAAGAATGATTTCATTTTCAGTTGTAAGTTAACTAGTTAGGATTTTGTATGACGTAATAAAAGTCAAGGTTGTGGTTTGGTTTCTCATATTTAACCTATAGTGATCCGTGTTTGCATAAATAAGGGTAATTGTATATAATATTTCATATACAGGTTTATATAAATATGTGTGTTGTGAACCCCAAACTTCTGACCCGGGTTTGGAGGGCGTCACAACCACCATCTCTGAAGCTAATTTACTACTAATATTACCTAATATACAACCAGTACTACCACTAAAGGTACCAACAATGCTACTATAAATTGCCACTACTAAGACTAACCAATATACATCAATGCTACCACCTGTAATACCATAATTAAACTGGCGATAATGGAACGGCTTAAGCTAGCACGAACTTCAACCCCAACACCAATAATACCACCATAAGCTACCAATACGACCACTAAGCTACCACAATGCAACCACCAATGCCACCACCAATGCACTACTAAGACTAACTAATATAACATCAAAGCTACCACCTGTAATACCATAATAAACTGGCCATAAATGGAACTGCTTAAGCTAGCACGAACTTGAACACCAACACCAATAAAGCCACCACCAATTCTCCTGCAAAGATTACCGCTTTCAATGCCACCAATTGCCCTAATAAGAGCACCAGGACCAATGACACCATCAATTCCAGCAAATCCACTACTAATATTATCGTTTCTGGTACCACCAATTGTAACCACTAAAGATGCTAGTCTTGCTGCCACCAATCCCACTTTTAAAAACTACCCAATATACCACCAATGCTACCACCACTTATGCCATTATTAAAGTTACCACCAATGATACTCCTTAAGTTAGCATGAACTTCACCACCAACAATCCCACCACCAATTCCACTCCTAAGATTACGACTACTAGTGCCACCCATTGGACTAGTAAAATTACCATCACCAGTGACACCGCTAAACAGTATTACTACTGGATTAAAGAAAAACCATAACTCTATAGTTTTTCAATTAGTTACGGATCTATAGAATTACTAAGCAACGGGTTCCATTGAGGCAGAAAATGGTGACCCTACCTATTCATGTATTGAAAATATAAGTTCTTCCAACACTAAAAAATTCCCAAACAAAGCCTACATATCTATCAAGTAAGAAATCTCATCTTCAACCATGTGTGTTGTGAAATGAAGTTAAAAGTGATGGGGGCTTCGTGAGATCTTAAACTCCGAATATAAGTAAACTTCGTGTTTTATTAGGTCAACAAAGAGTAATTTAGAGTTTTTGTCATATATACATTAGAAACAAAATACACCCCACATAGATCCACTTGTACTATCTACATTTATATTAATAATATATATGGCATGGTAAAAGTTAAAGAATAAAAAAGAAACCTTACACGGTATATTGATGAAGAGAAAGGGATGGCACTTGGAGCATTTTCTTCATTATTTTCGGAACTTGTTGCAAGTAGCAAGAAAAATATAATTCCTGTGAAAATGTCTCTAAGTAAGGTCATACATACACATAAATAAATTTAATAGTATAATTCAACAAATATGAACATAAAATATAAATAATGCCTGGGATTATGTTCTATAATTTTCATTTTTTTCATATATCATGTATTTGAGTAATTTATGAGGAACAAAAAAAATTATTAACAAATGTAACTGATTTTTTTTCTAACCTTGACAATAATCTTGAAAGGATAATTCTTGACATAGAGGTCATTTAAAAACAAATACAAGTGACATTCCAAGTAAATCTACATACATATATACATGGAAAAATGAGATACTTATTTCAGTGTTTGATTTCTACCAAAAGTTTATGCAAATAACACATATGAAAAGAAAATGAAGAAACAGGGAGATATAAATTATTACCTTAACTTTGTTAAACAACATCAATTCATGATAACCTGTAAACCTTATCCACTTAGTCCTCCACCAATTCATTTGATTAGTCCTCCACCAATTCATTTGGAGATGTGTTTAACCTTAGAGCACCAAACACTCTTTGATAGAAAATACAAATAAACTCCAAAACACTATTTTATGGCCTATTTGATGGCCATGTACAAATTCATTTTGTTTGTAAGGGCGGCGGGCTTGTGCTCATATTAGGGTTTTACCTACATTTTTAATATTCTATACTTTGCAGGCCCAATTGTATATCATGGGTTTTCAATGGGCCCAATTTAGTTTTAAATTATTTTTTATTCCTAGTATTAATTTCTTATTACAAATTAAAAATTTTTCTTTTTATAAAAATATAATTTAAGAAAGTCTGCTCCATGTATTATACAAACTAATTGGGTGTTGATTTACAACCATAAGTAAACATGCATACTCTAATTTATTTGTATTGTAAATAAAATGAGATTCTATAAATTAAGTGGTAAGAATTTTATAAAAAACTTAACTAAAAATGATATTTTCTCGGAAATTTTAAATTTTATTTAGTGAAATTATATATAAATTCCCTACTGACCTCAACTAACAATAATATATGTACTACTACACCCTAACTAAGAATAATAAAAGTACTACTATCATACATTCAAGTCTTAAAACCCTCTCACAATAATTGAGATATTATTCGTCATGTAAAAATTAATATTACAATAACACATTTAATCAAATTAAATTTCTGGAGGTATAAGATTGAATACCAAATTTTTGACAAACAAGTTATACTTATGGGAAAAAAGATACAATTTTAAAAATATTTACTAATTGCTATCTTATTTAAACATAGGAATTAAAATGAATGATAATATGATTGTTGATTTTTATTCTATTCTTAGTCAATTTGATTTGAACATGTAAAATGACAATATATTGTGGGTAACACTATATATACCATATTCATTCACCCGTTGATGGGAAAAATCTAAATTGGGAAGAAATTGAATGAGAAATCAGCTGATAGTGTCTAAGTACATAAGTTGTTTGACTTACCCATATGTACTTTGACATAATTATAATGAATATTTTTTAATATTTTCAATTCTAATGAAAATTTATTATTTAAAACAATGCTTATATTTATAAACTTGTTTTGTAACTCAAAATTTTCAATACACAAGTTTTCCAACAAATTTTGGGTTTTTTTACAAGGTGGGTATGAAATGCAAAGAGAACATTATTTTGTCAAATATGTACCAAAAATAATTCCATTATTTTTTTTAAGATGAATAAAGTGGATACGTACAAAAATTACTTCTAGAATTTCCTTCTTTGAATAAAATTTTAATATTAAACTTTAATTCAAAAAAAAATTATTATTTTAAAAAGATATGTAAAATTATTAATTTCACATGAACAAAGTTCAGAAAACATGTATTATGGGATGAAGTATATTCTACTAAGTTTGGCCTAAGATTTTATGTAATTCCTCATTTATATTCACTTTGGTATGAAATGACTATTATGGCCCAATAAGCATTTTTTTTCTATATAACAAATAGTAGAAAATGACTACTTAAATTTCATACCAACTTTGTAATTTTTTAGTTATGATTTGAATCTACGATTATATTAGTGTTAGAAAATATTTTTCTTAAAAAAATATTTTAATAATCATGCAAAGTAATGATTTAAGCAGAAAATTATAAGTTTCTAACTTCAGTTGAGAAAATTTTATAATGAAAATATGTTTTGGACAAATAATTAATGCTTACAAAAATATATTAAAATTATTTAAATATCATTTACATTACTTATATTTTGTACTACCCATTTTTATAGTTCTTTGAGTAATTTTAATCCAAATTAGTTATTTGAATAAACATTTCTTGCAAATATTTTAAGAAAATATAAAAAAATAATAAGATCACCAAATTCCAAGAAAAAATATTAAAAAAGGAGATCAAAATTTAAATTCAAAGTTTATCAAAATCCCAGAACATACTTCAATTTGTGCCCAAAGGCGGAACCTACCCATGTGGTAGGAATTGAGTTCTGATTTCCTGAAAATTAAAAAATGGTTTATAAAACTTCAAAAAAAATGGTGTCAAAAGTTGATGATATTAGTAAATAACTATCACATTTTTTCCATTAGTATTTCATATGAAAGTTTAACAAAAATGACCTCATCACTATTTATTCATGAATACTTCTCATCAATATTGTTCATATTAGTATTTTTTGATATTATAGCATATGTATTAGGATTCCTTATTGATTTTATCTTTATATTGATTGTGTGTAAGTGTGCAGTATAGAAGCAGAAATTAGGTTAACACTAGTAGGTTAACACTTGTGCATTTATTTTATCATAGGCATAACCTACAAGCTCTCAAGATATTTGCTCATGTACAGCTAGGGAATTTTGTAATAAGTTTTTATTCAATAATGTAAAAACTATTCTTCATTATGAGTACATAATTGGATTTGATTGTTATAATTATATTGACCCCTTCTATAGGTAACTAAAGGCCTAAAATTGATATCAAAGCTTGGTGTTTATATAAAATCACTTTAAGATCGAGAAAATAATTATTAATGGCAGATAATGAAACTCAACAAAATGTGCGGTCATCATTAGCCATAAACCAAATCAACAACAATATGAGCAGATATGAAACCCTCAAATTTCCTATCTTGAAAATTAATGAATATCATTTATGTAAAGTCCGGATGACTATTGAGACACTTAGGTGGTTAAGTGCAAGGCACAACCGCTATCAAGAAGATTCCAAGGAGAATACTCAATCACCAGTATGAGCACTTTGACTCAAAAGTTGATGAGTCTTTTTTTGAAATCTATGATAGATTTCAGAAATTGTTGAATGATTTCTGACTTGTTGACATAGAGTATGATCCAGCAGATTCAAACTTGAAGTTTCTTCTTGCACTTCCTCAAAAGTGTGACTTGAAATTTATATCAATAAGGGATAACTATGATCTTGAAGACACATCTCTAGTTGAGATATATGGAATCTCAAAACTAATGAAACTGGAGATGGAGTAGAAAAGTAAGACCAAA
Source organism: Apium graveolens (assembly GCF_009905375.1). Lineage (NCBI taxonomy): Eukaryota > Viridiplantae > Streptophyta > Magnoliopsida > Apiales > Apiaceae > Apium > Apium graveolens. The sequence goes on along the minus strand of NW_027420765.1, from coordinate 17,518 downwards.
TGGGACAAGACATGTTTCTCTCAGGGTAGAGGAAAAAAATAAGAGAGAAATTTGCAAGAAAGAGCCATTTCAATATGAAAGGCCATCATTGTATAGTCTGACACCGAGTCTCAAATACTCATGATGACTTACAAAATTATTGAGGAACTGAAATTGATCATGGAAATGATGAAGATATCCAACAAATTGATGCTCTTTTAGTTAAAAAGTTTAGAAATATGGTCTATATAGACTTTAAAAAAAATGTTTTTGAAAAAAAGGCTGTAGTTCCTCCAACTTTACCATGATAAGAGGAATTAAAGGAAGAATGATGGCAAGGAGACAAGGTATGGGAAAATTACGATCAAGTGCTATAATTGTGATAAAGTCGGACACTTTGTTCCTCATGTAGAAAGCCAAACTAAACAATAGAGTATAATTGTGATAAGGTATGAGCACTTTGACTCAAAGTTGATGAGTCTTTGTTTGAAATCTATGATATATTTGAGAAATTGTTGAATGATTTGTCACTTGTTGACATAGAGTATGATCCAGCACATTCAAACTTGAAGGTTCTTCTTGCAATCCCTCAAAGGGTGACTTGAAAGTTATATCAATAAGGGATAACTATGATCTTTAAGACACATCTCTAGTTGAGATATATGGAATTCTGAAACTAATGAACCCTAGATGGGGTAGAAAATTAAGACGAAATGGGACAAGACATTGTTTCTCTAAGGGTAGAGGAAAAATAAGAGAAAAAATTGAAAGAAAGAGTCATTTCAAAATGCCATGATTGTATAGTCTGACACTGAGTCTCAAATACTCGTGATGACTTACAAAATTATTCAAGAACTGAAATTGATCATGGTAATGATGAAGATATCCTACAAATTGATACTCTTTTAGTTAAAAAGTTTAGAAATATGGCTATATAGACTTCAAAAAAAATGGTTTTGAAAAAAAGGCTGTAGTTACTCAAAACTTTACCCTGATAAGAGGAATTAAAGGAAAAATGATAGCAAGGAGTCAAGGTATGGGAAAATTACAAGTCAAAGATCAAGTGCTATAATTGTGATGAAGTCTACACTTTGCTGCTCATTCATAAAGCCAAACTCTGAGAAGAAGCAAGCCTTGATCAGCAAGAAGAAGAATTGAAGCAAGTTTTGACCAGAAGAAAAATTAGGATGATACAATACAAGAGTACAAACTATGCTCACAAAAAATTGCATAATGTTGTGTATTTCTAACAAAGTAAATTTTATTTTATATATGATTAGACTTTTTTCTATTATAAAGGGCTTTTCATAATTTTAGGTAAAAGTTACAAAATAAATTAATGGAGATTAAATAATTTAAACATGTATATTTTATTTTGTTGAATGATATTATCTTGATATTATCTTGTTAAACTAACACGGTTGAACAATCAACTTTTGGAAATTTATATGAATTATTGATAGTAAAGTCAATATTTATTTAAATTGAAATGATATCAATTAGTGTAAATTAGTTTTTATGATTTTCTTGCTAATAAAATATGTTAAACACATTATTGAGACGTCATTGTAAGGATAAATAAAGAACATGAACTCATAAATTGTTATGATAAAAAAAACACATTATTCTCAAATCTACTTACTCAAATTTACAAGGAAAATACAATTTTGTAAAAAAATAAAACTTAATTAAGCATCATAAAAATATTTATGTTTGCAAAATAAATTGTACAAATTAAATACTTAATATTGAATTATAAAGTAACTTATATAAAATATGTAAATGTCAAGATTAATGAATATTGATATGTCTTTTCTAAAAAAATACACAACATTAATAAATGAATAAGAAAATATGTTATATAGTGAATATAAAAAAAATTGTTTTATCTTTATGGCCTCCCCACAACACCTAGTATTTTAGAAAAAATATAAGTTTAAACAATTCGATAAAAACAATGAACAATTTTCCAGGATCCAATTTAAAGTCCAATTATATAACAACTAAATTGACTAATTATTATTGAATCAATATTTGTAAATAAGGTACTTAATATTGGTAAAGGCTATATTAAAATAAATTATATTTAGTGTTAAATATAAACCATAAAAAAAATTGAAAAACTCGTCTGATTCGATCTTAAGAAAGTCATATTTAAAAAGGTCCGAAGCTCTCTGTACATATATTTATTATAAAATTTTGCTTCTCTCCTAAAGAGAAAAACTTGGATTAACTCAAATTCGGAATTTTAAAATATCGAAATAATTTTTTTGATAGTTTTATTTTTCATCCAATTTTTTACACTAAAATATTTTGGGATAAAATTCTAAATCGGATAAAATTTTACACATTTTTAATATATTTAAAGAAAATTTAATAAATATACATTATTTTTCGAAGAAACGAAAGGTAATAAAATTAAGTATTTTACATATATCTAATTTGGACGTGCCTTAATTTGCGCCATTCTTGGGCCTCAAAATTTTGTATAAAATCCAGATTCATTATTTTTTTAGAAAAATTGATTTGATCCAAATTCTAAATATGTAAATTAATTAAGCCACCCTTAAAACTATTTAATTTATCTTTATTTAAATTATTAAATATTTATCTTTTAAGTTGAAATGAACATTTATCTTTTTTAGTTGAAATAGATTAGTCAATTAAATTATAATTAATATGTTCCCACTATGGCTTATTGGCTTTTTATTCTACCAAAATTTTATTTTTATTTGCTAATAGAACCTATAATATTTCTCACTTTGTAAGTCAACAGTTATTATTGCTATTTAAGCAAGCAAAATAACTTCTAATTGGATTTATCTTCTTGTACCTAGATAATCCATCAAGAAACTAACAATTCATGTTTTCAATAAAATTAGTCACACCAAAATTCAAGACTTGTTCCACTAAAACCAAGTCCTAACAACACTTTAAATACTCATTTGAATTTGATAAAATTTACATAAAAATAAGTCCACAAAGAAAGGTGTAAATCAATGCAAGAAGCAGTGTTTAAGATATAGTAAGTCTACTATAGACCACCGCACATGAAGCATATTTTTTACATAGTATTTAGCATAAAATGATTTAGAAATAGTTGCTGCAATCACTAATGAGAAATTTGGAGGATGGAATCATTGGCATGCTATCGTTAATTCAGACCATGGAATACTTCAAAGTTGTACCAAGTAACGAACATCCTTAAGAATCATCTCCATACATGCAAGACACCCTATCACTTGCAATTACAGAAAACACACGTAAGTTTATAATAGAAAATTTATAAATATTTCTATGAATATCCAATTTAAACTTAAAATTGAATATCCAATTACAAAATTGCTTAACAAGAAACATGATTTCTATGAATCATTTCAGTTGATCATTGTTTACCCTCGGTTATTGTTAGTTTAACTTGATGAGCTAGTTAGCTTACCCTTGCGAACCTGTTTATGTCATTCTAAGTTAAATAGGAAATTATTGGTAACGAGGATCCCGGTCCTGTATGCGAGCTAAGATTCCAGGTTGAGTTGGATCGAGCTAGCGGGAGCTTTGTGTTATAGTTTTAGTTATGCAAGTTTGTAAGCATGATTTCATTTTTAGGTGTAAACTAAACTAGTTGGGATTTGGTACGACGTAATAAAAGTTAAGGTTTTGGCTTGTTTTCATATTTAACCTGTTGCGATCCGTTGTTGCGTAAATAAGGGTTATTGCATATAATATTTCATATACTGATTTATATATTGTGTGTGTTGTGAACCCCAAACTTCTGACCCGGGTTTGGAGGGTGTCACAACCACCATTTCCGAAACTAAATCAACCACTAATATTCCCTAATATACACCCAATGCTACCGCTAAAGCTACTAGCATTGCTACCACAATTTTCGCTACTAACACTAACCAATATTTCAGCCATGATACCACTATGCCAACTAGCCATTCTACCATGAGTACCACCACTAATGATTCAAGTTATGCTACCACCAATACCACTACTAAGATTAACCAATATAACATCAATGCTACCACCTGTAATACCATAATTAAAGTGGCCATAAATGGAAGTGCTTAAGTTAGAATAAACTTCACCACCAATACATATAATATTACTACCAGTTCTCTAACCAAGATTACCGCTTCCAATGTCACCAGTTACACTAATAAGAGCACCGGGACCAATGTAACCATCAATGCCACCTAATCCACTACTAATATTATCATTTCACGTACCACCAATGTAACCACTAAAGGTGCTAGTCATGCTACTACCAATGCAACTATACCACCAATGATACTACCACTGATGTCATTATTAAAGTTACCACCAATGATACTCCGTAAGGTAGCACAAACTTTACCACCAACAATCCCACCACCAATTCCACTCCTAAGATTACGACTACTAGTACCACCAATTGAAATAGTAAAATTACCACCACCAATGACACCGCCTACAATATTACTACTGGATTTGAGAAAAACTTATAACTCTATACTTTTTGAATTGTTACGGATCTATAGTAGTTACATGAGGAACTGGTTCTAGTGAGGGTGAAAATAGTGACCCTACCTATTCATGTATTGAAAATATAAGTTCGTACACCACTAAAAAATTTTCACAAAAAACCCTACATCTCTATCAAGTAAGAAATCTCACTTTCAACCAGGTGTCTTGTTAAATTAAGTTAAAAAGTGATGGGGCTTTGTGAGATGGGAAACTCCATATATAAGTAAATTTCGTGTGTTATTAGGTAACACCAACTAATTGGGTATTGATTTACAAGCATAGGTAAACAAGCATTACTATAATTTATTTTATATTGTAAATAAAATGAGTTTCTATAAATTAAGTGGTAAGCATTGTATAAAAAACTTAACTTGAAAATGACATTTTGTGGAGAGTTTTAAATTTTATTTAGTGAAATTATATATAAATTTCCTCCTCGCCTCAACTAACAATAATATATGTACTACTACAACCCTAACTAACAATAATAGAAGTACTACTATAATAGATTCAACTCTAAAAACCTCTCACAATAATTAGGAAATTAATTGTCATGTACAAATTAATATTACCATAACAACATTTAATCAAATTAAATTTTTAGAGGTATAAGATAGCATAGTATTTAGCATAAAATGATTTAGAAATAATTGGTGCAATCACTAATGGGTAATTCAGAGGATGGAATCATCGGCAGCCCCACTTCCAAGTTGTACCAAGTAACTAACATCCTTAAGAATCATCTCTATACCAGTAAGATAGCCTATCACTTGCAACTACAGAGAACACCTGTAAGTTTGTAGTAGAATATTTATAAATATTTCATTGTTTTTCGAAATGGTTAGTAAGAGGTAAATAGAGAAAATATTTATAACTTGTCTGGTTTATGAGTGATTGTGTGGTCTTACAAAAGGAAGTAGGATACAAGGTTATGGCTCATATTATGAATTTGACATAGTTTTGTTAAAACTTCTTAAAGCTTCTCAAAGAGAATTGAGGAACTAACATATTTTACTATTAATCTTGTCTCTGGTTAAAATAAACGTGTGATATGAACATATAGTCACACAATATCCAATAATGTAAAACAGAGATGAGCACGGAATAATCCAATTCTTAAAATTTTGTAAGCAATTAGATGATGAAATAAAAATGGACTACAATTAAAATCATTGCACTTGTAATTCTTAAATCATCTATAAACTGCCATGGTTTGTAATATTTACATTGTATCTACAAATAAAGAATTCAACATGTTTCTACTTTCTATGCATCTCACAAAGAATATATAATCAAACAAAAAGTATTTTCAGTGTTTTGCTTAAGCTGCATATAAGAACAAAGCATTTAACTTGTTGTTGTTGCAAGGGAAGTGTGCCTTGCTATTATGTTATCAAGTATTTCCTCGATAAATAGATCAAGTGATGCCAGATAAAAGTTGAATGGAAGGAGTACAAAATCTCCTGTTTAATTTGTTTCACCTTTTTTTGGCTCTCATTGCATAAGCAACTCATTACTTCTTGTTTATATATAAAAATAATAAATAAGACTCTCTCTTAGGATGGTTAGGAGGGTCACATATATTTCAACATATAAAGTGAATTCAATAATTATTGTAGCTTGCTAGAATCAATAATATATGATCATATTTTGTGTAATACAACTTATGTATTATAAACACTATCAGATATTATCGCTTGTGAATTTTCGCACATAAAATCATATAATAACGCTATGTTAAATCGTAGAAATATATAAAAATACTTTCCAAGATAATCAAAAATTAATAACTTGTCATTCTCTGAGAACAACTTTGTCATCAATATCACCAACACCAAGAAAATGCTTGATGTACCATTGGATCATCATTCTTTGGAGCAGACCTTGACGGTTAATGATTTATAATGATATTGCTAAATGGTTAGGTTTTCTCCAAAAACTTTATCAAAATATCCCCAATTTATTTTTATTCCTCTATAAGAGAATGGTAATGTGTGATATAATAGCTGAGTAATGGTATTTGATTTCTTAAACCTTAAATCTAATAAACATGGTTAACAATATGGAAATTAAAATTAATCTAAATTTAAAATAAATAAAAAAATAGTAGAGATGATAGAAACATTACAATTTTCCTCGTATGTTGGTGGATTATAGAGTGTTGTATACATGTATTTCTCAATACATGGAGGCTATAATTGTTTATAATGTAGTACTTTGCAATGGAGAAATTTGATCCAAATTAAAGAGTGGTTATTAATTAGAGAGACAAATTGTGTTCAATTTAGTTTTACTTACACATATTTCTCAACAAATCAATTCTATGATAAAATCCTTTCTATCCATATAATTAACAAATTGAGTTCTAGTGGCGGATAGTTGAATCTCGTACATGGTAAAAAGGAGAAAATAAAGTGTACCAAAGTTTTTTAAGTTGTAAAAGAGAACTTTAATCGTTATATCAATAAATATCCATTCCAACCTATCTTATACCATAAAATATCAATTCTTAACCCAGCCACACCCTTTTCTCCCTTGTGACTTCAAAGCAATCATTGTATTATGAGCTAATAGCCTCCCTTCATTAAAAGCACTCTGTTTATTAGACACTGTCTAGATTAAACATAGTTTGAACTTATTCACCACCACCTTCGACAGTATGCGCATCACAACATTATAAAAATAGATAGGTCAAAGATCTTCCATATGTTTCAGTTGTTTAACCTTAGGAATAAGACATACAAGCCTACGATTTAGTTCCCTAGGCCCATGTCGTGTATCAAAGAAAATCTGACAAAATAGAACAACATATCTTTTAAAAATATTTCAATACGTTTGAAAAATGGCGGGTTCGACCCATGTGGATCTAGTGAGTTGTATTGATGCATGAACAAGACTACATTCTTAACTTCCTCCTCCCTAATAGGTACTATGACCTAGTAATTGTGAAATAATAATTAAAAAAGTTAGCAAAAAGGGTTAAAATTTGACACGACCTTAATCGAATAACCATATATCAAAGAAAACGGTAAAATTTGACAAAAATTTAAACAACTTACCCGAGCAGAAACAAAACCATGTAAACCATAGGAAAAAACATATGTGTGTGTACTATCCAACTAAATCATAGTGGAAGACATTTAGATGTGGAGGCCATAACAAGGAATATCAGATATGCATGTCCCATAATTACAATATACCTGTTTGTCTTGTCGTGGTTTCGATATTTTTGTTTATAACTATGAGCCAAAGCCAAAGCGACCAAATCGAGATGTTCCTCCAGACTCTGATATTTTACCTTGAGCAGAAGATGCTTTTTTGATGAGTCGATTTGATCCATGTTTGTGGAGAAACGACCCTACAAAGAGAAAGTCAGGTACCGGGATTTGTAAATAACAATCTGAGAATCTCATATTGAAATTTAATTTAATTCCTTATCACCAAATGATAAGGAGTTGTCAAGAAAGAGCACAAAATGTTTTACCTATCCAAGGGAATCCATGTTATAAAAGATGGCAACCTTTCCACTTTTGCTAACTTGATACATTTCCTTGTAGTAGGTAGCAAGGTCATAGTTGCAGATCAATGTCCTCCACCAATACTATAGTTGTCATTTTCTTCGTTATTTGTATTAGTAACATATCTCATCTCCGTCCTTGAACTATTCTTGTTATCGACACTTATGGTATCTCTTCTTTCAAGACATTCGTTCTCACTTCCCGTAGCTCGGGTCATCTTCTCACAATTTTCTTTTATCTTTTTATAAAATGAAACCAGTAAAAAAAATTATAAGATGTGAATTATAATAACACTTGCTTAATTGATTATTAATAAACAATTATACAAATGCCTTTATATGACCTAGGCGATTGGACACAAGCTTTTTATTTAACGAGTCAATATATAATAAAACATCTGAAAGTATTGAATTTCTTCTTTGTAGTACTTCATTCTATAAAGATTAACAAACGATTAGAACATGGAGCAAACAAAAAGTCGAAAATACAAATTCTACTTTTACAACGACAAGTGATACCTTACAATTTCATACCACTGTCATTCCAAACAAATCCCATTACAACTCAGAACTGATAATAAGATACGATTGACAGATAAATATAACTTAATAAATAAAACCCTAATTAACACATAGTGTAACATCCATAAAAGATCCCAAACACAAAATAACATAGAAACAAAAAAGCAAGGAGGTAAATTAAAAAATAATTAACAATAATCGACCAAATTTAATCTTCTCCTAAATTAAATTTAGTGAATTGAAAGAACTTTAGGAAAGCTGATTTGGGAAAAAAATACATTTCGCTCAAGGTTTAAGCTTTTCCGAGATTTAATCTTCTTGGAGCTTGAGTCTTTACAAAGATTTAATATTCAGTGTTTGAGAGAAATATTTCAGCAAAGATTTAATCTTTCGTCGCAGTGGAGATTGTTTGATAGTCTGTGTTTTTTTTGTTTATTTAATAGAAAGCCGAGGAAAACAATTTCAGCAAGCCCGCTGACAAGTTTTGAACAAGACCGCCTAACTTTTGGGCCCAAATCTCTTATCTATTGTAACGATTATATAATGTATTGCAATAATATGTATTTATAACGACCTCAAAATTTTGTTGATTCAATTGCAATGTTTTTAAAATCCCTTGAAATAGACATGAAATCACCTTCACCAGCAACGTTTTTTGGATGGTTTTAGAAAATCTGGTTGCGAAAGCAATTCTATGGTATAGTGAACTAAACCCTGTATAACCATTATTCATCTAATTCCTGATTCTCCTACAAGCTGGAAGTTATTCCTCATACATACCCTGATATACTCTGGTGATATTAATGAATTACTTTATGCCCCGAAATAAATGTTTTATCAATGTTAATTATGATTCTGTTTTATTGAAATACAATATTTATCATGTTGAATTGTTATAGAATTGGACAGGTTTCTAAATATGGAACAGATTCGAGGTCAGACCAGATTGGTGGTCATATTAGGTCAATGTGTGCCTTGAATCCAGTATAGAGAACAAAGCTGTGTGCCTTAATCGGGTTAGTGTGTCACTGATCAGCAGCCTAACCTTGGTTTTAAACTTAAAAATGAATATCCAATTCTAATAGTTGCTTAACAAGGAACTAGATTCCTATGAATCATTTCAATTGATCATTGTTAACACCCGGTTATTATTATTATTATAACTTGCTGAGCTAGTTAGCTAACCCTTGTGAATCTGTTTAAGTCATTCTACAGTTAAAATGGAAATTATTGGTAACGAGGATCCCCGGTCCAGTATACGATCTAGGATTCCCGGTTGAGTTGGATCGAGCTAGTTTGAGTTATGCAAGTTTGTAAGAATGATTTCATTTTCAGTTGTAAGTTAAACTAGTTGGGATTTGATATGACGTAATAAAAGTCAAGGTTGTGGTTGGTTTTCATACTTTCACCTGTTGGGATCCGTGGTTGCGTAAATAAGGATAATTGCATATAATATTTCATATACATGTTTATATAATATGTGTGTTGTGAACCCCAAACTACTGACCCGGGTTTGGAGGGCGTCACAACCACCATCTCCGAAGCTAAATCAACTACTAATATAACCTAATATACAACCAGTGCTACCACTAAAGCTACCAGCAATGCTACCATAAATTGCCACTACTAAGACTAAACAATATACCACCAATGCTACCACCTGTAATACCATAATTAAACTGGCGATAAATGGAACGGCTTAAGCTAGCACGAACTTCAACCCCAACACCAATAATACCACCACTAAGCTACCAATACGACCACTAAGCTACCACCAATGCAACCACCAATGCCACCACCAATGGCACTACTAAGACTAACTAATATAACATCAAAGCTACCACCTGTAATACCATAATTAAACTGGCCATAAATGGAACTGCTTAAGCTAGCACGAACTTGAACACCAACACCAATAATACCACCACCAATTCTCTAGCAAAGATTACCGCTTTCAATGCCACCAATTGCCCTAATAAGAGCACCAGGACCAATGACACCATCAATGCCAGCAAATCCACTACTAATATTATCGTTTCTGGTACCACCAATGTAACCACTAAAGATGCTAGTCTTGCTGCCACCAATCCCACTTTTAAAAGTACCCAATATACCACCAATGCTACCACCACTTATGCCATTATTAAAGTTACCACCAATGATACTCCTTAAGTTAGCATGAACTTCACCACCAACAATCCCAGCACCAATTGGACTAGTAAAATTATCATCACCAGTGACACCGCCAATAATATTACTACTGGATTAAAGAAAAACCATAACACTATAATTTTCAATTAGTTACGGATCTACAGAAGTTACTAAGCAACGGGTTCCAGTGAGGCTGAAAATGGTGACCCTACCTATTCATGTATTGAAAATATAAGTTCTTCCAACACTAAAAAATTTCCCAAACAAAGCCTACATATCTATCAAGTAAGAAATCTTATTTTCAACCATGTGTATTGTGAAATGAAGTTAAAAAGTGATGGGGCTTCGTGAGATGGTAAACTCCGAATATAAGTAAACTTCGTGTTTTATTAGTTCAACAGAGAGTAATTTAGAGTTTTTTGTCATATATACATTAGAAAAAAAAACACCCCACATAGATCCACTTGTACTATCTGCATTTATATTAATAATATATATTGGCATGGTAAAAGTTAAAGAATAACAAAGAAACCTTACACGGTATATTGATGAAGAGAAAGGGATGGCACTTTGAGTATTTTCTTCATTGTTTTCGGAACTTGTTGCAATTAGCAAGAAAAATATAATTCCTGTGAAAATGTCTCTAAAGTAAGGTCATACATACACATAAAATAAATTAATAGTATAATTCAACAAATATGAACATAAAATATAAATAATGCCTGGGCTTATGTTCTATAAATTTTCTTTTTTTTCAAATATCATGTATTTGAGTATTTATGAGGAACAAAAAAATTAATACAAATGTAACAAATACAAGTGACATTCCAAGTAAATCTACAAGTGACAAATGTAACCTTGACATATAATCTTGAAAGGATAATTCTTGACATAGAGGTCATGTAAAAACAAATACAAGTGACATTCCAAGTAAATCTACATACATATATACATATAATCTTGAAAGGATAATTCTTGACATAGAGGTCATGTAAAAACAAATACAAGTGACATTCCATGTAAATCTACATACATATATACATGGAAAATGGGATACTTATTTAAAAATAAATAAAGTGTGAAGAGTTAACTTACCTAGCAATATCTCCCAAATTATGTTGCCAAAATGAACCTACACATACACACATACACTTAATATAATAATCAGAATGTTAACATGTACATGCCTCTAAACTAACCACACTTTAACTTTATAAAGCTTAACCCATAATAACAATTAAATGTGACTACAAGTAATAAAATAAATTCATATTGACATATAAATACCATCATTCTCATATAATAGTTCAAAATAGTGTACCGACAAATAAAAGAAACTCAACACTTAAATACATTATATATAATAATAATAAATCAAGTATATGTAAACTATTTAAATTCAAAATAAAATAGATGTACATTTAATATTTACTATCTATATAATCCTTAAAATAAAATAACAAAGATAAATAAAATAGGTAACATATGCTTATGATTATGCAAGTGGACAAAATATAAATATTGGTGTATAAAATTTTCATAACCTTAGGTGTAAAAATATCATTATACAAAATAAGTATAATCAATTTAATAAATGAGCATATATTTAATTGGTGCATTAATCTAAATGCATATCTAAATCAAACATATATTTAACATATAACATATGAATTATTATGCATGCACAAAACACGTAATTATAAACATAAATTCATGCATTAAATATTTACAAAAAAAATGGTGATTATTAACTAAAACATTTAATAATCAACATCAAACTAAATGATTAAATTAAGTAAACTATAGTGTTATACACATAAATATGGAACTAAATAATAAAATAAACTAATAAGAAGTGAATTAGAATAGTCATACATAAGTTCACAAAAATGTAATTTAATTATATATATATATAGAAGTATGCAATAAACATGTAAAATACATAAGTAAAAATATAGGAAATAGAAGGTACCTCAAAAGAGAAGATGTTATACAAAGATAAAATGATATGCTAATAGCCTATTTATACACAAGTTGGTTCAACTAATACTCCGATTCAATCGGTTAGTGGGTACGTGATCACAAATTTAAACAAATATTATGTCTTTGTTACCATGTAGTGTTTTTGACTGAGTTTTTTCAAATACACATAACACGTACTAATAAATATACACAACATAACTACACCTATTATTAAATTCTAGTGATAAAATAAATATATATTAAATTAAAATTATGCACATATAATTAAAACAATTTTTTTAACCTTACTTAAATATTTTAGATAACTAGAAATGTTTATTTTTAATATAAAAATAAGCATCTTTAGATTTAATAAAAAATCTATATAATAAAATACTATTTTTCTTATATAACCAAATAATTAAAAATGCGAAAAATGTATATATATATATATAATTACAAAAATCATGGTTATTACATTCTACCCTCCTAAAAAAAATTTGGTCGCCAAATTTAAACATACAAAAAACATTTAATGATACCAAAAATATTTCTGCATCGAGAAAGTCAGAAATATTAACCTAAAAAAAATAAAGATAGTTTCTTTAGGAAACACAAATAACTAAACTCATAACTCTAAAGGTAGGAAGCTAACCTAGGCTCTAAATACCAAGTGTAATACCCAACTTTTCAGAAAATAGTTATACTTAAATATTCAGCTAAAACTCCAATTAAATCCATAATAAGAATAAGTTTCTATTTTTTCATAAAATTCTAAAATCTCCAGGCACAAATAAATCTTCTAAGCTGAAAATAAAGCATATCTTAGTAGAAGCAGCTCCAATACAAAGATAATTACTAAAATATTGTTCCAAATCATCCAGTTTTAAGATGTAGCAAAAGCTAAGCACCTGAAAATTTGTGACTAATGAGCCAAAAGCCCACAAAGAAAACAGTTCTACACTAGTGGATCAAGTATCATAATTTTATAAAACAAAAACCATTTTCCAAAATCCAAATGACATAAGATATAAAATTCCAGAGCTCGTTAAGGCCACAAGTACTGGTGACACAGTATCCGGAACTATATGCAATTACTAAATGGTTCATAAGTCAGAGCTTACTGGGAATTCTTATTTGTAAAACGGGGTACTTCATCCATAAATTTTAAAACAAAAGCAGTGCAAAAATATTTAAAAATTTTTAAAATAAATAAAGTGTGAAGAGTTAACTTACCTTAATAGCAATATCTCTCAAATTATGTTGCCAAAATGAACCTACACATACACACATACACTTAATATAATAATCAGAATGTTAACATGTACATGCCACTAAGCTAACCACACTTTAACTTTATAAAGCTTAACCCATAATAACAATTAAATGTCACTACAAGTAACAAATAAATTCATATTGACATATAAATACCACCATTCTCATATAATAGTTCAAAATAGTGTAGCCACAAATAAAAAAAACTCAACACTTAAATACATTATCTATAATAATAATAAATCAAGTATATGTAAACTATTTAAATTCAGAATAAAATAGATGTACATTTAATATTTACTATCTATATAATCCTTAAAATAAAATAACAAAGATAAATAAAATAGGTAACATATGCTTATGATTATGCAAGTGGATAAAATATAAATATTGGTGTATAAAATTTTCATAACCTTACATGTGAAAATATCATTATAAAAAATGAGTATAATCAATTTAATAAATGAGCATATATTTAATTGGTGCACTAATCTAAATGCATATCTAAATTAAACATATATTTAACATATAACATATGAATTATTATGCATGCACAAAACACGTAATTATAAACATAAATTCATGCATTAAGTATTTACAAAAAATTGGTGATTATAACTAAAACATTTAATAATCAACTTCAAACTAAATGATTAAATTAAGTAAACTATAGTGTTATACACATAACCAAGGAACTAAATAATAAAATAAACTAATATAATTGAATTTGAATAGTCATACAGAAGTTCACAAAAATGTAATTTAATATATTATATATATATAGAAGTATGAAATAAAGATGTAAAATACATAAGTAAAAATATAGGAAATAGAACGTACCTGAAAAGAGACGATGTTATACAGAGATAAAATGATATGCTAATAGCCTATTTATACACAAGTTGGTTCAACTAATACTCCGATTCAATGGTGTTAGTGGATACGTGATCACAAATTTAAACAAACATTATCTCTTTGTTAACATGTAGCGTTTTTGACTGAGTTTTTCAAAATACACATAACCACGTACTAATAAATATACACAACATAACTACACCTATTATTAAATTCTAGTGATAAAATAAATATATATTAAATTAAAATTATGCACATATAAATTAAAACAATTTTTTTAACCTTATTTAAATATTTTAGATAACTAGAAATGTTTATTTTTAATATAAAATACGCGTCTTTAGATTTAATAAAAAATCTATATAATAAAATACTATTTTTCTTATATAACCAAATAATTAAAAATGCGAAAAATGTATATATATATATATAATTACAAAAATCATGGTTATTACATTTTACCCTCCTTAAAAAAATTTGGTGGCCCAAATTTAAACATACCAAAAACATTTAATGATACAAAAATATTTCTGTATCGAGAAAGTCAGAAAATATTTAACCTAAAAAAAAATAAAGATAGTTTCTTTAGGAAACACAAATAACTAAACTCATAACTGTAAAAGGGTAGGAAGCTAACCTAGACTCTAAATACCAACTGTAATACCCAACTTTTCAGAAAATAGTTATACTTAAATATTCAGCTAAAACTCCAAATTCAATCCATAATAAGAATAAGTTTCTATTTTTTCATAAAATTCTAAAATCCCAGACATAAATAAAATCTTCTAACCTGAAAATGAAGCAAATCTTAGTAGAAGCAGCTCCAATACAAAGATAACTCACTAAAATATTGTTCCAAATCATCCAGTTTTAAGATGTAGCAAAAGCTAAGCACCTGAAAATTTGTTACTAATGAGCCAAAAGCCCACAAAGAAAAGTGGATCAAGTATCATAATTTTATAAACAAAAATCATTTTCCAAAATCCAAATGACATAAGATATAAATTCGAGAGCTCGTTAAGGCCACAAGTACTGGTGACACAGTATCCGCAAACTATATGCAATTACTAACTGGTTCATAAGTCAGAGCTTACTGGGAATTCTTATTTGTAAAACGGGGGTACTTCATCCATAAATTTTAAAACAAAAGCAGTGCAAAAAATATTTAAAAGATTTTAATATAAATAAAGTGTGAAGAGTTAACTTACCTTAATAGCAATATCTCTTAAATTATGTTGCCAAAATGAACCTACACATACACACATACACTTAATTAATTAACATCCATATGACATAAGATCTAAAGAACAGCTGGTTAAGGCCAAATACCTGCTGACGTATCAAAGTTCATAATTTCTTGTCATAATGCCCCACTCCCTAGTAAGGTATCAATATGTTCAGGAACTATAAGCAATTACTAATGGTTGATAAGGAGAGCTCAGTGGGAATTCTTATTTGTAAAACAGGGTACTCATCCTCCATAATTTTAAAACAAAAGCAGTGCAAAAAATATTAAAAGATTTTAAAATAAATAAAGTGTGAAGAGTTAACTTACTTAATAGCAATATCTCCCAAATTGTGCCAAATGAACCTACACATACACCATACACTTAATAATAATCAGAATGTTAACATGTACTGCCTCTAAGCTAACACACTTTAACTTTAAAAGCTTAACCCCATAATAACAATTAAATGTCACTACAAGTAACAAAATCAATTCATTGACATATAAATACCACCATTCTCATATAATAGTTCAAAATAGTGTACGACAAATAAAAAAACTCAACACTCTAAATACCATATATATAATAATAATAAATCACGTATATGTAAACTATTTAAATTCAAAATAAATAGATGTACATTAATATTACTATCTATATAATCCTTAAAATAAAATAACAAAGATAAATAAAATAGGTAACATAAGCTTATGATTATGCAAGTGGACAAATAAAAATATTGGTGTATAAAATTTTCATAACCTTACGTGTAAATATCAGTATACAAAAAGTATAATCATTAATAAATGAGCATATATTTAATGGTGCACTAATCTAACTGCATCTAATTAAACATATATTTAACATATAACATATGAATTATATGCATACAAAACACGTAATATAAACATACAATCATGCCTAAGTATACAAAAAAATGGTGATTAAACTAAAACATTTAATAATCAACTTCAAACTAAATGAATAAATTAAGTAAACTATAGTGTTATACACTAACCATGGAACTAAATAATAATAAACTAATATATTGATTGAATATTCATACATAAGTTCACAAAAATTAATTTAATTATATATATATATAGAAGTATGCATAAACTGTAAAATACATAAGTAAAAATATAGGAATGAACTGAGAGAGAAGATGTTATACAGAGATAAAATGATATGCTAATAGCTTTTATACACAAGTGGGTTCAACTAATACTCCCGATTCAATGTGTGTGTTAGTGGGTACGTGATCACAAATTTAAAAGTAGTGTTTTTGACTGAGTTTTCAAATACCATAACACGTACTAATAAATATCACAACATACTACACCATTATTAAATTCAGTGATAAAATAAATATATATAATTTAAAATTATTGCATATAAATTAAAACAATTTTTTAACCTTACTTAAAATTTTTAGATAACTAGAAATGTTTATTTGTCAATATAAAAATACGCGTCTTTAGATTTAATAAAAAATCTATATAATATAAATACTATT
>NW_027420764.1:0-4897 GCF_009905375.1 Apium graveolens | reverse complement strand
GAAACTTCTCCAGATGGGAGAGGGTGTTACATGTTATTAGTAGATGAAATGGAATTAAAAGAAGAGAAGAAACGTAGAGTTGTCTAGAAATATCTTTATAATATATTATTGGTGCAATAAACAGAGGTAAAAGATGCAACCTTAATTACCCCACTTTTTCAACTATATCCATTTTTATGGCCTTTGAATTGAAGTTAAGTTATTTTTCAATAATTTAATAGATTTCAATTTTATTGATAAATCAAATAAACTAGGAAGAAAATCATCATTATAAAAAAGAAAGAACACTAGAAACTAGAAATAAGAATGAGATGAATATGTGAAAATGATTGTCTAATTAAAGAGTTAAAAAAACAAGGTGACTCAAGTTAAATTTTTGAAAACACATGTGTAAATGTCAATTAAATTTAAGCAATACGTTCAACTAATATATAAATTTTATAAGGGATGATATAGATTAAAAGTGATATGTGTTTTAAAATAATTATTAGAGGTTATTTGTATTTATTAAGTAAAATAATCAATTAATTTTATTAAATAAACTCTATATGACAAGAACAGCCAAACAAACTAATCATAAAAATTCTAATATTTGATTTTAATATAATAAACATGTCATTTCTCAAAGGAGGAGTACTTCAACATATCTACATATATTTAAATACACATATATCAATATATATTAGGAATTTTTTCTTACTTTTTATAATCATTATTTATTAAATCGATAAGTATTTTATATTTGATATTTTATATATAATAATTATAAGAGCATTATATGAGATATTGTAATTATAATTTTTATTTTATATTTTTATTCAAATATTTTGTAAACACAATTTATCATGTTAGTTCAACTAGTTCTAATTAATGCAAGGCTGGTTTTGCTGGTAAGCGGACAATGTTATCATGTTAGTTTGGTTACTGTTAATTGATGTAAGAGGTTGGTGTAAACCACATATTTGTCGTACATAATAATTGTTTTTTGTTAACTATAAGAGGCCTATTTGTCCTGCATGATGACTATTTGTTGCAAACTATGGACTTTTGAGATTTGTTGGCCAAGAGCGGGTAATATTATACGAATTAATAACTTCTTAGCAAGCTTAACAAGGGTATCCGAACTTTAGATAACGGTTCATAACAATCTCAAATGGGCTCATAAATGAGCCTCGAAAGACGAAGGTGGGCTACCAAATGAGGATTAAGGTGAATGCAGGTGGGCCTTATAGCATGGGTTTATGAAAGGTAGAGAGTCTGATAGTTCCGGTCACACCAAAGGAGACAGATTCGACGGTATCAAGGCCGATGTGTGAAGGGAAAGATTGATGAGAGTTTTCACACAACCTTTGTGAGATGGACAGTTTTCTAATTAATAAGTAGTCGGTGTACTCCAGTAGCATGAGGTGTTTTGGTATATGCCTAAAAATAAATAGACTCGACAACTAAAAACATCATACTAATATGAATTAGCATGCTCAACAAGTTCAACAAGTTTTATGGGCCTAGTAAGAGGCAAACAAACAACCTCAAAATGAGCTCAAGAGAAAGGGCCTATATCTGATTTGGTTGTTTGGCATATGCCAGTGCACATTTGTGACCAAGATGTTGCATAAAGTAGATTAGAATAAAAAAGAGTCTTTAGTCCAATCCAAAATGGAATATAAAGTCTCATTGAGCTACACACAGACTAGTCGTCGACTAGGTAGGGTTGTTCATCTACTGAGTTGTTCCTGAACAAACTCGAGCTCGTTTGACTCGGTTCGTTTAAAAACTCGAGCTCGAACATAAAAATGTGTTCATGATGCAAAATGAGCTTGAGCCTAGTTTTAATATGTTCGACTCAAAGTCGGCTTGAGATTGGCACGTTAATGCTTAAAAACAGCCGGATTCTTATCCTCACACCGGAGGTGAATCGGGGGAACAATCCCTCACATCTCTTCTTTTTCAGGTCATAGCCGAAGGCAGTTTCACAGATGCCAAAACCTGTCCATCCATCCAAAAGAATCTGGGCATAACAATATGATTAACTCATTTTTTTTTTGCTTTGAAGAGAAAATTTAGAAAAATATAAGTTAATTGTAGTTTTTAATATTTAATAACTCAAAAAATGAGAAAATTCAAAAAATTGAATAAGACGATAAAGATGCGCCATATAAACGCACTCGTCTTCTTTTTATATAAGTATAGTCTTTAAAACTATTTTTATTACTCACCCCATTTTTTAATGTTAGAGTTGTTTAATTTTTTTTTAAAAACAGACAACAATCTACTAGTTAGATCTTTATATTATTATTATTATTATTATTATTATTATTATTATTATTATTATCATTATCATCATCATTTCTAAATTTAATTTTATTATACACCCTTTTTTAATGTAAGAGATGGTTTAAAACTTTTCCAAAAAAAAAACGGTCAATAGCGGTTCTTACACGTGAGTTCAAGAGATATCTTGAAAATGCTCTTATGTTACTAGTTATAATTAAAATATTAAAGGGGTGTAATAGATTTCTTTTTCAAAAAGAAAATCATAAAAATAATTTATTTCTATTTTCGCCTCTAATTCAAATATTTCTTGATTCTAACTTACCATATATATGACTTTCACTCAAAATTTCTTGCTCCTGA
The DNA here is from genome assembly GCF_009905375.1 of Apium graveolens. NCBI lineage: Eukaryota > Viridiplantae > Streptophyta > Magnoliopsida > Apiales > Apiaceae > Apium > Apium graveolens. Next base: position 2,263 of record NW_027420764.1, on the reverse strand, counting down.
TGTACTATAATTACATATACATATTTTTCTTTATAAAATTAATCATAAACACGAATACTAAAGTTATGATCATTTCACATTTTCTATGAGTGAATGAAAAATGTGCATTAAATTTGGTTACTCAACAAAAGTTAAATTATGCAAACTTAAATTTTTTAATCAACTTAAATAAGAAACTGACTAAATTAAATATTCAAATGACAACAATAGTTCAAATAATAAATTAAGATAATAAATATTTAGTGCATGTAATTAGTATGTGCGTATATAAACAAAATAAATAGGTAATGTATATTGATTTTTCCGAAGTGTTGAGGTTGAGAGTCATATTTAAACCTGTCCAGTTGAAATGATTCGCTCATGATACTCTATATTAGTTTATGTAAGGAATTAGGATAGGTAGTCTAGACTATAACTGTAATATCCGGGATATCGCGTGTAATTATTTTATCAATAAATGATTATTATATGGTTATTATGTGATTTTTGGTGAATTATCTGTTGATTGATATTGATAAATAGATGTATATATGTGATTAAGTGTGAGTATGTTAATTGTAATATGTCCAGAATAAATATAGATAATTGTGGTATTAATCTGGTAATTTTTGGAGCGTTATATGACTTTATACTAATTTACGAATTTATTAATTATTTTCTAAATAATTAAAAAATTATTTTATAAAGCCGGGAATCATCCAACCTCAACCATTTTTATGTTTTTACAACCCGAAATTCTTTTGAAAACTCCTTCATAGCCTAATCTGGTAATTCGGACATTTTCCGTGTTTTGACTTTTTCGATCCGGATTACGGTTTGACCCGTATGCGTCCCGGCGTACAATTTTCGATACAATAATTATTTCGATATATCAACAAAACCTTATTCTCGAAAGACGGGATAATATTACATTATATTCGTATAAGGTGTTTTATAAAAAGCCCGGTTGGGATACTTATCCAATACGGGTATTAAATTGAGTCATTTTTATAGTTACTTAGCGGCTAAGTAACTAATTTATCGATCCAAAACGATCCAAAATGAACCAATATTCCATAAATATATATAGCCCTTTTATTATTTTATTTTATTGTAAAAATCATAATCAATCAGTAACATATAAGAAATACAGAGAAAAACCCTAAAAATATTACATTTTGAGAATCAAACGTAAGAACGAAGGCGTTATCGAAATCCGATAACATATAAGAAATACAAAGAAAAACCTTAAAAACGTTACGTTTTTGAGAATCAAACGTACGAACAAAGGCGTTATCGAACTCCGATTCTTCTTCTTCTTTTCTTCTTCTTCTTCTTCTTCTTTTCTTCTTCTTTTCTCTTCTTCTTCTTCTTCTTCTCTTCTTCTTCTTCTTCTTCTTCTAATTATATAGACTTTTAAAACACTCAACTTAGAGTGCGAGTCGAACGAACAACAAGCTGCGTCACGAGACCTTGTTGAATTGCAAAACTTAAGTGTTGAAATACATATTCCGTCGACTCTATTGTCATTAAATTATTGTTCATGATCTTTTGTACTTTTCTCAAAATTTTGGGGCCTACACAATCGACCTAAATATCATCCCTCTAGGTCGGACCTGATCAATTCACAAGTTTCATTTACTAAAATTTGACTTTATATTTCGTTGTCAACAAGAAGAACAATAAACTAGAAGTGTGTTAAAATTTTGTAACATTCATCAATGTACCAAATACTATATAAAACTAGCATGAATACCTGTGCAAAGCACGTGCCATATTATAATTCATATAATTATTTTATTTATGTATCATTAAGAGTTAATTTTTGGTACGATCATATCTCTGTTCTTTCAGCCATACTAGGCCTAGTCCATGAACAGCTCATGTTCGTGGACCTTGACGACCTCTGCTCGTGGGCCTCAATGACTTTGGCTGTAATAACCCCAATTTTTTGGAAATTTTTGAAACCCGGATGAATAGTAACTTTTGCTGACAATGCTGATTAATAAAAATTATCAGACCACGATATATAGGAGTACTGTTATGGAAATTCTAAGATCGTATTAGTATTCCATAAAGAAAATAAGTGTATGTAAAAGCTGTCGGATTTCGAAAATGAGCACTTTTATTTTTCCCCGAGATTTCCAACAGACATTAAGGGATTTAAGGAATTAATATTAAGATGAAGGATTTTAAATTCAAGGATTATAAAGGAGAATTAACTTAGGTATTAAAAATACCAAGAAAATTTTATCAATAAAACTATTAAGGTATTTAACCAAAC
>NW_027420763.1:0-39853 GCF_009905375.1 Apium graveolens | reverse complement strand
AGTTCTGATATCCATCTTCTGATGATTATCTCCTGATAATATAAGTACTGATATCCTTAAGTCCTGACTTCCAGTAAGTACTAATTTATCCTGTTTAAGTAAGATCTGAAAACTAAACATAAATCATATTAACCATGACATTATCAAATATATCTAATAACTTATGATGCCTAACAGAGTAAGCAAGGCGTAAACAAAGGAAAGCAGGTAATCAGAAAATGGAATCGATGTGTATAAAATAAAGTAAGTGATCAGTGAATATAAGCGAGGTATAGGAAAAGTAGACAAGTGGTTATTGAGTAGAATCATTAGACGAGTACAAGTGAAGTTGGGCTCAATTGAGATAAGGCAAGTACTTTTAAACCTTTCTCGAAATATAGTGCAAATATTTCTAAATTCTCTCGTGACATATTGTAAGTATTCAAAATAGCTTTGGTTTATATGTAAGCACTTTGAATCATTCATCCTTAAAACCGGATCACATCATCTGATCTTTGAGCCGTAAGCCTTATTCCTTGTAAACCACCCTTGTTGATTTACCAGATACTAAACCATACAATATTATACTACTCCACAAATATATACCCATCATACACCAAAAAATGGAACATAATTGCTTGAACATACAGAAACTTTTATACTAAACCATACCTTGTGACATCAAAGAACTAAACCTTGTAAAATCATTGTTCATCTAATACCTGATTCTCTTACAGGCTGAAGGCCATTTCTTATACATACTCTTATACACCCTTGTGATACTCATGAATTGCATCATGCCTTTATACAAATGTTTCATCACTGTTGATTATAATCTTGTTTTATTATGTTATATTATTTATCACATTGAATTGCTTTAGAATTGGATAGTTTTCTTTATGTGGACCAGATTCGTGGTCAGACCAGATTGGTGGTCGAATTAGGCCAATGTGTGCCTCGGATCCAGTTTATAGAGCAGGGTTGTGCCTTGCTCGGAGTTAGTGCGTGACTGATCAGCAGCCTAACCTTAGTTTTAAAATTTAAAAATGAATATTTAATTCTAATGACTATTTAACAAGAAACTTGATTCTTCTGAATCATTTCCATTTTAACATTGTTTAACCTCGGTTATCGTTATTATGACTTTCTAAGCTAGTTAGCTCACTCTTGCGAATCTTTTTATGTATTCTATAGTTAGAAGGGATATGGTTGATAGCGAGGTTCCTCAGTCCAGAGTACGAGCTAGGATTCCAGATGAGTTGGATCGAGCTAGCAGGAGCTTTATATGGTAGTGAGATAGTAAGATTGTAGGAATAATTTCATTTTCAGTTGTAAGTTAAATTAGTTGGGATTTGGTACGTTGTAATAAAAGTTAAGGTTGTGGCTTTTTTTATACTTTAACCTGTTGTGATCTGTGGTTATGTAAAGCAGGGTCATTGCAAATAATACTTCTTATACAAATTTATATATTGTGTATATGTTATGGACCCCAAACTTCTGACCCGGGTTTGGAGGGTGTCACAATAGAGTGATAAGAGATCTCGATAAGCCATTATAATTATCGAGATGTCAAGTTCTCTATACACCAAACTAGAGATCTCGAGGTAAAACTCAAAGTACAAAGTGCAGACCAGTTAAATATCCAAGATTATCAATCAACAAATAATTCAATCAGTTGGATTGACAAGTCTACAAATAGCAGCTTGAGGAGTACAAGATCAAAGGCCAAGATTAACTGGTAAAGTAAAGTCACAAGCAAGCAAGATTAGAAAAGTTACACTAAGCCATAAATAGAAAGATTTGGTTATCCAAAAATAGGGTTTAGTATATGCTACTGCATACTATGTAATAACTAGTGTTTACTATTCTATAAAGTAAACAATGGATGCCTTGTTTTAGTTATAATTCCCTCAAGGAAGAAACTAAGCTCTTTATCAACAAAAATAAAGAGCCTAGAAATTTTGTAGCAAGACATTCTAATTTTAATATAAAATTAAGTAAGATTTGAAAGATCTGTGCTCACTATTGTTATCTGTTTAATTTCAGTATTAACACATTTTACTACAAGGTCTTAATTAATTTCTTCATCACCAGAAACAATTCAAGAAAAGCAAGAAAAACACAAAACACATTCACCCTCTGTGTGTAATTCATTACCTAACAATTTTTTATTAGGATAATTATTGCTTGTATTATATATATAACAGTTTTAACATTATTTTATATCATTTAATTACATATTGTGTTTATTATACATATTATTAAATATTATAATACAATAATAGAATAAATGAAATAAATGAAATAAATATAATTGATAATGTATTTTATTAGATATGTGTTTCAGTTTTGAATTGTAATAGATTTATTTTATTTATGTATTCCTCATTTTTATGTTTTAGTGGATTCATATGCTCTAATTTTTTAAAAGACAGTCCGCAATTTTTCATTATTTAGAAAATGAAACAAAACAATGTAATTTATACCTAAATATAATCTAAATATTTTCGTTATTTGTAAGATACAAATAAAAATTATCTATTCAAAAATTTTAAATCAAATTTACCCACTCCAATGTGTGTAAAAAAATATAATTTTAACCCGATTATAAATGATTGTTAATTGTTACTTATTTTTTTATTAAGAATTTTTTGTTTGTATTATCTATATAATATTATAATTTTAATATTTTTTATATCATTTAATAAATATATATATAATTATAGTTAAATTTCTTAATTAATTACCTATTGTATTTGTTATATAGATTATTAGGTATATAGTAGAATAATAAAATAAATGAAATAAATATAGATTATTAGATATTATAATAGAATAATAAAATAAATGAAATAAATAAGTCTAATATTATAGCTATACTTTTTAGCATGTGCAACCCATCAAACCCTATTATCAAAACCTAGTTACTCTAACTAACTTTATGCCTCGTGCCATGCATGGGGCTATTTGTAAATTGTTATATAAATATTTTAATTTTAATTTTAATTAAGTTTGAATAGTTCTATTTATTTTAAAATATTATTTTAATTTATTTATATTTTTAAATATTTTTGTCGATAGTTGTATTTCATACATTTATTTATCTTTATTTATTTCATTTTTTCCCAAAACATTATTTTATTTAAATTTCTTGCATTAAATACTCAATGTGTATCTTGTCCATTAAAGTTTTTTTATTAATGGGATGTTTGTTTATTGTAATATATGATGTATTAATTAATTGATTTAACTTATTTGTATATTTTTTATACGTTTTTGTTTATGTATTTTTTCTTTTATTTGTTCTTTTAGTACTATAGATTTTTGACATCTGTTTTAAATTTTTATTTATAGTAATTGCATCATAAATGATTAGAATGAGTTTTATTAAACAAACTATATCTTTTTTTTTGAATTTATTAGGAAAATTACTTTTTTGTAAAAAATTAATAAAATTTCTTTTGTTGTACTTTAAACTTTGTACTTTCTGATGTATTAAATAATTGATATAATTTATTTGTACATTTTTTTGTTTATGTTTTTGTTATTTATATTATTTGGATTGTTTCTATAGCTTTTTTATATTTGTTTAGGGTTTTTATTTAAAATAATTACATATCATAAATGATTAGAATGAGTTTTATTGAACAAACTACATATTTGTTTCATAAATTTATCAGAGGCTATTTTCAAAAAAAAATATGAATCAGTTTTTCTGTTGTACTTTGAAGTTTGATATTAAGTACGTCAACTTAACTTAAGCCTGTGTTTTAGTTATAAAATGATGTTGTGGTTTCAAAAAGATATATTTTATTTATATTTTTAAATCATTTTGTCTATGGTTTATCTCCTACTTTTATTTATCTTTTAATTTTTTATTTTTCCTAAAATATTATTTATTTTTCTTGTACTTTGAACTTCTATACTTTTTTGTAACTTATTTTTGCATTTTTTTATTTGTTCTTTATATATGTTTGTTTGTTTATATGGTTTTTTATATTTGTTTAAGGGTTTTTTGTATTTTTTTGTTTCTATAGCTTTTTGAGGATTTTTATTTAAAATAATTACATATTATAAATGATTAAACTGAGTTTTATTGAATAAATTATATCTTTATTTGATGGGTTTTTTAGGAAAGCTATTTTGTTTTTAAAAAAATGAATTTTTTTTGTACAAACTTCAATGTTTCAATGCCTATGTGAGAAAAATAATTATTTAAGTTATGGAATGACGTTGAGGGTGAAAATACACCCAAAGGGGGTGAATAGGTGATTATGGCTAACTAGATTACTTTTAAATTTTACCCTAGCTTACTGAGATTTTACCAACAGAACTATAATCTGACAATAATAGTAAGCTGAATGACTAAATTAATGCAGAAAATAATGTACAGAAAATAAATATAACACACAAATTTTAGCCAGGTTCGACCCCTAATCCTTTATGATCTACATCCTGGTCCCTTACCAAATTGGTAATATAATTATTGAATCACAATAAGTTTACAATTACAAGCTACAATAATATATCTCCCTTTATCCCAACAGCTGATAATGGCTTGCTGAAACCTGTTTCTGAACCTGCCCTCTAAGTACTATACTACCCCGTAGTACAAACTTTTCTAGCACTAGTTCACCAAACCCTTGTTTCCCTCAGCCACTATCCAACAAATCAATACAAATTGAACAATACAAATCGAATGATAAAGTGATTACAACTCAAACTATAGACTCTCTAAGATATAACATGTATATAATTAAGAGCTCGAGAGTATTTTGGAATCAATAAAGTTCAGTGAGTTGTGAGTGTTCTTGCTGTAATTAGTCCTCAATAAAAACTGCAAGAAACCTCATATATAAACACACTAACATTCAAACAATTTCAACAATTTACAACTGTTAGAATCCAATTCTAATGTTTAAATTAGTTGGATGGTTTTCAACGTTTAGGTATCTGTTTGATAGAAGAGAGAAAGAAAGAAAAATGATGAGAAAAAGTCTCTTCTATATTGAAAGAGTATAAAACGTTTTAAACAGGTTTGTAGGAGATAGAGTTTGAAAAGAAAACAAACTCCTATAAATTAGGAACTGTTTTAAAGCTAGAAAACATTTTATAATAGAGCTCTATTTATATAAACACGTATAATAATAGAGAAGTCCTTACAATTCGTAAAAGAAGTTCCTAAAATATCTCCATGAAATTTGACTTTCTTGTTGAATCTGGACTGTCCATCTTGGCTTGCTGTTATTCTGAATAACGTGATCATAGCTTGCTGAAACAGATCACTATCTTATGACAGCTTGCTTTCATGATACTTAAACAACAATGTCATTAAGCTGATATATCCTGAAAACAGTCTTAAATAATAACATGGCTTGTTGTGTTGTGATCATCATAACTAAGGAGTTACAATCTCCCCCTTTTTGATGATTACATACATTTAGGAGAATTATAAAACTCCCCATAAATCTATGCATATCTCAAAGTTAAGAATACTTTATAACATATTACTGTAAATAATTAAACTGCAAATAGCACACATGCATATCCAACACAACCAACATAGCAGCATATCTACATCACCAAGTCTTAACATAACCAAAGCAAATCAAGTCTTAAATAAAACAACCATCATAAACCAAGTAACAAACCACACCAGATTAAACATAAACCAACAGATGAAACAAGTCTTAAACAAATCTTAAACCAACATAAATCTCCTAAATTTCTCCCCCTTAAAGCATAAAAAAGATTTAGGTTGAGGGTCGATCAGAAGAACTATCTATTAAAACTACCACATGTTATCAGTTTAAAAAATGATAAGATAAAACATCAAAACTCACAAATAAGAAAGCAACAATAAACAGATAATGGCATGTCAAAATTAATAAATCAAATTAAACACATATTATGACATTTAATAAACAATCATAGTAAGCTAACATGAAAATTGATAGTAAGCTAACATTACCAAATTTCCAAAGATAGCTTGCCATTACACATTGCACATGCCGAGTTCCCTTCGAATGGTAGAAAATATTGCTTCGCCAAGGGGTTTGTAAATATATCTGCCTATTGATATTCAGTAGGCACAAAAACTAATTCAATCTTACCTTTAGCAGCATTATCTCTCAAGAAATGGTGACGAACATCAATATGCTTTGTTCTTGAGTGATTCACGGGTTTCTTTGGTATGTTGATGGTGCTAGTATTGTCACAATAGATTGGAACTTTGCCACACTTGATTCCAAAATCTCGTAAAGTCTGAATCATCCACAAAATTTGAGAGCAACACTACCAGCTGCCAAATACTCACCTTCTGATGTGGATAATGCAACTGAAGTTTGTTTCTTACTTTGCCAAGATACAAGACTTTATCTTAAGTATGTAAAAACACCACTTGTGCTCTTTCTATCAGTTTGATCCTCCATAATCTGGATCACTATACCCCACAAGATCAAATATGCTTGTAGTAGGATACAATAACCCAAGAATAGTCCCACTTAAATATCTAAATATTTTTTTAACTGCGTTTAAGTGTGATTCTTTAGGTTTAGCTTGAAAATGAGCACATACACAAACACTATACATAATATCCGGCCGAGAAGCAGTAAGATATAAAAGACTACCAATCATACGTCTATACCTTTTGATATCAACTGCCTTACCGTTTTCATCTGAAGTCAGCTTGCTGTTTTGATTCATTGGTGTAGATTTTGACTTGACATGCTCAAATCCAAATCTAGTCAGCAAGTTCTTCACATTTTGACTAATAAACATAGATTCCATCCTTTGATTGCTTGATTTGGAGTCCCAAGAAATAGTTGAGCTCACCCATCATGCTCATAGTCAAATTCACTGCGCATACACTTAGAAAACCACTCACACATAGAATCATTAGTGGATCCAATATTATGTTATCTACATATATCTGGAAAATCAAAATATCATTACCATTTTTCCTAGTAAATAAAGTAGGAACGATTTTACCCTCGAATGAAGCCATTTTTGATCAAAACTTACTAATTCCTCTTGTACCAAGCCCTTGGTGCTTGCTTTAAGCCATATAATGCCTTCTTTAGCTTGTAAACATAGTCTGGATGTTGTTCATGTTCAAATCAGGGGGTTTCTTGACATAAACTTCCTCTTCCAGAAATTCATTAAGAAAAGCACTTTTAACATCCATTTGATGTAGCTTGATCTTCTTGTAGCATGCATAAGCAAGAAGCATCCTAATTGATTCCAATCTAGCTACTGGAGCATAAGTTTGATCAAAATCAATGCCTTCTTGTTGGTTGTACCCTTGTGCCACGAGCCTTGCTTTATTTCGAGTAACAGTACCAAATTCATCCACTTTATTCTTGAAAATCCATTTAGTACCAATGGCTGAAGCATTCTTGGTGGCTTGACAAGTTCCCAAACATCACATCATTCGAATTGATTGAGTTCTTCTTGCATAGCTGTGATCCAATTTTAATCTTCGAGTGCTTCTTTGACATTCTTGGGTTCCTCTTGAGCTAGAAATGCAGCATAAACACAAAAACTTACAGTGCCTTTTCTTGTCTTGAGTCCATCAAAATATCACCAATAACCTGTTCTGGAAGGTGATTCTTCACTGTTCGTGTAGCTTTTGGCAATGAATGCCTTGAGATATCTTCATGTGAGGTCTTCCTTATCTTAGATGGAGGAGCTAAGTCTTCAACATCATAGATTGGCATTTTATCCTTTGCTCTATTACCTTTAGGACCATCAAGAGTCATCTTTATCATCTTTACAATTGCATCATCAACTGGAGTAGAAGGTTCTGCTTGCTGATTTCCAGAGTTAGTTTCAATTTCAGCTTGCTGTTTTCCAGAATCAGTCTCTGTTTCAGCTTGCTATTTTGAAGTAACCCTCTCTGTTTCAGCTTGTTGTTGTCCAGCTTCACCTGCATCATCTTCCTCGTCTCTTGGAAGATCATTGTTAGGTTCTTGAAAAGTAACATCTATGTATTCCTGAACAATATTCTTAGACAAATCATAAACTCTATAGGTTTTACTATTCATAGAATAACCAAGAAAAATAGCTTCATAAGATTTAGCATCGAATTTACCATCATTACAAATTGTCTTGAGCACAAAACACTTTGAGCCAAAAATCTTGAAGTAACTGATGTTGGGCTTCTTTTTCTTGAGCAATTCATATGGAGTCTTGTATAAAATAGGCCTTATCAAGACTCTATTCAGAACATAGCATGTGTGTTGACTGCTTCTGCCCAAAAACTTCTAGATAGCTTGCTTTCTTGCAACAATGTCCTTGCTGTCTCTTGCAATGACCTATTCTTGCGTTCCACCACACCATTTTGTTGTGGAGTCCTTGGAGCCGAGAATTCATGTGATATTCCTCTTTCTTCACAATAAGTAACAAAGTCTTTTTGGAATTCACCACCTGATCACTCCTTATACCTACAAGCTTTGTATTGAGCTTATTCTCAAGTAACTTAATTAGTTTTTCAAACTCAATAAAAGCAGCATCTTTAGTACGAAGAAACAATACCCATGTAAAATGAGAATAATCATCAATAATTACAAAACCATATTGCTTACCTCCAATACTTTTATAAGCTTCTAGACCAAATATGTGGCGCCCTCCAAACCCGGGTCAGAAATTTGGGGTCCACAACATAAACATAATATATCAACCTGTATAAGAAATATTATTTATAATGACCCTGCTTCACAAAACCACGGATCGCAACAGGTTAAAGTATGAAAACAAGCCACAACCTTAATTATTATATCGTACCAAATCCCAACTAATTTAACTTACAATTGATAATAAAATCATTCTTACAACCTTGCTATCTCACTACTGCCATAAGCTCCTGCTAGCTTGATCAATCATAATCGGGAATCCTAGCTCGAACATTGAACTGGGAAACCTTGCTATCAACCGTATCCTTCTTAACTGTAGAATATATAAAAAGATTCGCAAGAGTGAGCTAACTAGCTCAGCAAGTCATATTATCAATAACTGAGGTTAGACAATAATAAATGAGATGATTCAAAGGAATCAAGTTTCTTGTTAAACAACCAATAGAATTGGATATTCATTTTAATTTTTTAAAACCAAGGTTAGGCTGCTGATCAGTCACGCACTAACCCCGAGCAAAGCACACAACACTGCTCTAACTACTGGATCCAAGGCACACATTGGCCTAACTTGACCATCGATATGGTCTGACCACGAATCTGGTCCATACAAAGAAAACTATCCAATTCTAAAGCATTTCAATATGATAAACAATAGAGTTCAATAAAACCAGATCATAATCAATAACCATAAAACATTTGTACAAGAGCATGGTAAAAGTTCATAGTTACGAAAAAGGGTATGTCAAAATACATAAAAGAAGTGGCCTCCAGCCGGTAGGATAATCGGGTATTAGATGAATATTATTTTTCCAAAGTTTTAGTGCTTTGATATCACAAGGTATGGTTAAGTATAAAAGTTTTTGTATATATAAACAATTTGTTCCAGTGTTTGGTATATGATGGATATATATTTGTGGAGTAGTATCGTATTTGTGTGGTTTAATATTTGGTAAATCCACAAGAAATGGTTCACAAAGAATAAGGCTTACGGCTCAAAGATCAAATGATGTGGCTCAGGTTCAAGGCTGGAGGATTCAAAGTATTTCCAATATAAAAGAGAGCTATTTTGAATATTAACAATAGGTCACAAGAGAATTTAGAAATATTTGCAATAAATCTCGAGAAAGGTTTAGAAGTACTTGCCTTATCATAATTGATTCCAACCTCACTTGTACTTGTCTACGACTCTATTCAACCACCATTCATCTGTTTCTCCTATGCCTCACTTCTAATCTCTGCTCACTTGTTGTATTTTCTACATGTCAATACTATTTTCTGATCACCTGCTTCTCTTTCTTACGCCTTGCTTACTCTGCTAGGCATCATAGGTATCTATCAATATTCCACTCATACGATTCTGTTCAACACATACTTCTATCTACCCTTCGTTTCACCCAAATCCGATTAACGGATTGAAAGTTATGCCATAAACAGTAATTATCGAATATATAAACCGACAGTCAATCAACAAGTCACACATAATACATCACGTAATCAATGACATATCATTTATAAAGACATTTCGAGTCATAAATAGGCTTTCTGGTATTTAAAATGATTTTTAAAACATTTTTCAGAATTAAAACGGGTCGTTGGATCAATTTCGGAATAATAAGCAGGGTTCGGTTGGCCAATTCTGGCTCCGAAACAATTTTAGAATAATTATCGAGCCTTGAAAATAATTTAGAATAATATTTTAAAGCTCGAAACTATTTTTCGAAATTTTTAAATTATTTTTAAATAATTAAATCTAATTAAATAATTAATTAAAAATCAATTAATAATTAATTAAATCAATTAATCAATTAATTTTCGAATTAATTGACTAATTAATCAATTAAAAATTAACTGAAATTAATTAACTAATTAATTCAGATTTATTTGTGAATTAAAAATAATTTTTGGAATTAAAATAATAATTTTTAGAATTTTCAGAAATTAAAAACGGATTTTTATAATAAAAATAAATAGGAAATATGATTTTTAAACATTTTTAAAACAGAAATCCAATTTTTGCAAAGTCTGGAAACTTTAGGGACTAAACTTCATCATCTACAAAACTACAGGGACTAAACTGCAATTTTGCAGTCCAGTCGCCGGAAAACACAGGGGTGGCCGGAGAACACGATTCCGGCCTCCTCACCTTGCCACAAGCTCCAGATCACATCTACCGATTACCAGGAACATAACCATGCAATCAAATCGATCTAACAATCCCTGAGTTGGCCGGAATTTGGCCGTGAAGTTTGCCAGTTTCCGGCGAACTTCGGAAATATTCAAACACAACTCTCTTCTCTACAGACCTCGTTGATTCATGAAACTTATACGACTGGATTGCAAATTTTACAGAGAACACAATCCACTATATCACAACATCAATCTATTCCAGAATAAGAAACCCCCAAATTTCAATTAAGAACATTCATACGGGTTATAAACCCTAATTTTGAAATTCGAAAATCAAACTCAAATTTGAACATGTTATTGGACTCCAAATCAGACGTATAATATACCAAAATCATCAGGAAAACAAGCTCTACAACATGCAATCATCAAATCATACGAACAATCATCCGAACAAAAATTCATATTTTTCATGAAAATAATTCGAAAATAATTAAATTTATAAAAAAATCAACCTCTGATTCTGCAGTAAAACAGGTCCTGGAATCTGATAGTACTCCTTGAGACCTTCAAATTGGTTACTCCAACTTTCCATACGGATTTCACTAACACCTTGAATTTGTGGTTTGATTCTCAGAAAGGTTTATGAATATATGATTTTTCTCTGTAAAAATTATATAATTATCTGTCTGCAAATGATTTTGATACGAAATAAAATACGGTAAAAGGCTATTTATAATTACGGAGAATTAGTATCCCGTTGGATCATTCCGGATATAAAACGGTACGTTTATTTATAAAAACTGATCCAAACGGTATCAGTTTTGGGGATAATTATCCAAATCAGTATAATTTATACTGCGGTCTTGGTCTCAGCGCCTGGTTACACGTACTACGAGGTGATAATTGGGATAGTTTAATAAAAAGCTCCCGTTTATCGAAAATACGGGTTTTATTGATTTACCGAAACGAATATTGTATCGAAAATGTTGCGACGGGACCCGCGCAGGACAAACCGTACGCCGGATCGAAAAAGTCGAAACATGGAAAATGCTCGGAATATTGCAATTAGGTTAGGAAGGAGTTCTCGAAAGATTTTCGGGTTCTAAAAACGTAAAAACGGTTAACGGTGGTTGGTTCCCGTTTTTATAAAATAGATTTTAAATACCCGGAAAAAGATTTTATAAAATTCATATGATTCCTATAAATTCACAAATCAACATAAAAATAATTAGGAAGATATGACAATTATCTATATTTTATTTGAAACATATAAAAATTGAAATACTTAATTAATAACATTTTTAAACATTCAAACATATTTAACACTTAACAAATAATTCACAGAATAGATACTGAATACATATAATAATTATCTATTAGCAAAAATAATTACACGATATATCCCGAATATTACATCCTTCCCCCCTTAAAAGGATTCTGTCCTCAGAATCTTCTAAGAAAACAAATGAGGACACTTTGCTCTCATATCACTTTCTAACTCCCAGGTTGACTCTTCAACCTTTGGGTTTCTCCATAATACACTTACTAACTTTACCACTTTATTTTTCAATACTTTCCCTCTTTCTTCTAGAATCTCTATCGGACTCTCTACATATGACAAATCTGCCTGAAGCTCTATTGGCTCTTATTCTATTACATGTTTGGAGTCTAGATTATACTTCCTAATCATCAATACATGAAAAACATTGTGAATGTGCTCCATGTACGGAGGTAACGCCAACTCGTAAGCTACTTTGCCAACGTGCTTTAAAATTTCAAAAGGTCCGACATATCTTGGGCTCGGTTTTCCTTTCTTTCCACATCTCGTTAATCCCTTCCACGGTGATACTCTCAGTAATACCAAATTCCTTTCTTCGAATTCCATATCTTTCCTTGATTAATCTGCATATTTCCTTTGACGATCTTGTGCTGCTATTAGTCTTTTCTGGGTAACTTTAATAACTTCCTTTGTCTGCTGCCCTAATTTAGGTCCAAGTAATTTGCGTTCTCCTACTTCGTCCCAATACATTGGAGATCTGCATTTGCGTCCCTAAAGGGCTTCATAGGGTGGCATCCCAATACTGGCGTGATAATTGTTAATATAAGCAAATTCTACCAGAGGTAAATGCTTGTCCCAACTTCCTTTAATATCAATACGTGCAACATGTTCTCGATTCCGTCCATCTGCGGATGGTAAGCCGTACTTATATTCAGTTCCATTTCCAAATATTCTTGAAAATTCTTCCAAAATCTTGAATTAAATCTTGGATCTCGATCGGATATGATGGACACGGGAATTCTATGATGAACTACAATTTCTTTTAAGTACATATGAACTGACTTGTCCAGTGAAAATCTTCCATTTATAGACAGAAAATGAGCTGACTTGGTAAATCTATCCATTATAATCCAAATGGTATCATGATTAGCTTTTGTGCTTGGTAACCTAACTATGAAATCCATGGCGATATGCTCCCACTTCTACTCTGGAATCTCCAATGGCTGTAGCAATCCACTTGATCTCTAATGTTCTACTTTAACTCTTTGACGTATGTAACATCTGCTAATCTATTCTGCAATTTCCCTCTTCATATCCGGCCACCAATAATTTTCCTTTAAATCTCTATACATCTTGGTACTCCCTGAATGGATTGAATACCTTGAATTATGAGCTTTCTGTAAAATTTCATTCTTCAATTCCGTCACTGGTGGAATCCAAATTCTAGAAGAAAACGTAAGAATACCTTGATTGTCCTTTTTGCGTGCACAATTTTTCACCTACCAAACGATTTATATCCTGATCCATTACCTCTTCCTGACGCTTCTTTATCTTCTGTAACAATTCCGACTGAAAAGTCATACTTATACATTATTACTCCTTTTTTGGGATCATGAACCCTGACTTCCAATTCCAACTTCTAGAAGTCCATAGATAATTCTTCTGGTACAGTCTCTATGTTCATCCTCTCTCTTTCTTACTTATCTCTTGCCACTATATTTGCTTTTCCTCGGGAGTTCATACTTCAAACTCTTATGGTCCGTATATATCGCACATCTTTTTCTATACTTATAATATTTCCCAATCTTTCAAAATGAATATTATTGTTGCTTTTAATTCCCAGTTATGAGTAGGGTACTTCTGCTCATAAGGTTTCGGTTATCTGGATGCATATGCAATAACTTTATTGTTTTGCGTCAACACACATCCTATTCCCTTACGAGAAGTATCACTATAAACTACCAAATCTCCCTGATGATTTCAAAGTGATAAAATAGGTGTTGTAACCATTCTTTCATTTAACTCCGCATAACTTTCTTCACCCTTCTCCATTTCATATAACCTTCTTGCTTTTCCTGGTTAACTTCATTTCTAATATTACAACTTTCAAGAAATCTTGCACAAATTTCCAATAATAACTGGCCCATGATAAAACTTCTTACTTTTGTTGGTGCTTCTGGTCTTTCTTCATTCAAACTATCTTTAAATTTTTCTGCTGAATCCCCTTTTGTCTCCTCCTTACTGACTGTCTATACTAAGAATTATACCTCCTGCCATTAAATTTTTCACCTGGTAAACTCTTTTTTTATACTGCTTCTTTCTTCTTTGACTCCTCAGCTATCATTGTATAGGTTGCATGGTTCTTCTTAATTAACGCAAGTATATCTTATCCAAATTCTTCCTTCAAAATTCTACTCATCAAATTTAAATATCACTGGTATATTAGTTCATCCCACTAACATTTCTAGAATTTTATAACAACAGTACTGAGTTCTGAAAATTATCTTTGATATGTCCATAAGTTCAATTTTCACTTGGTAATATACCCAGTCTTAAATCAATCTTATAAAAATACCTTGCTTCGTTCATTTAGTTAAACAAATCATTGGTTTCGAGGTAACAGATATCTGCTCTTGAGAGTAAACTTGTTGAGCTTTCGCTAACACATAATCTCACCCTTCCATCTTTCTTATTAACATATCGTGCCGGTGCACTTTAAGGGGGTACGCTAGGTCCAGCTGCTTTTTCTTTTAATTATCTCATGCGTTTGCTCTGGTAACTTCTTCATTTTATCTGGTGCCATTCTGCGCGGGGCTTTGAACACTGGCTTCATTTCACGTACTAAATCAATCATAAACACATTTTTTTATCTAAAGGAAATATTGGTAACTCATCTGGAAATATGTCTTGATACTGTAAAATCTTCAAGTTCGGTCTGCTCCTAACTCTTATTTATAATCGCCATAGCACTTATATTTTGGTCACTGTAATCTTAAATTATTTTTAACAAATTCTTTACTTTCCTTTGTCCTTTAAACTTCTTCATGTTCTCCTTTGGCGTCTCCAGAACTATCTTCCGTCACGACGGTTTACCTGGGCATCACACTTGAATAGTTAATCCACTCCTTATAATAATATCAAATCTTCTTATCTCAAATGATATCAATTCTTCAGATCTTCATGCCAGAAATATCGATTCCGTCATTGGTACTTACATATTTAATGACTGCACGTTCTTAATTTGCTAGTCCTTTAGTCCTAAACTTATTGATTCGACAGGATAATTCATCTTATCAATAAAACCTTGAGAAATATATGATCAAGTTGCTCCCATATCTTTTAATACTTTAACGCATAAGGTATCCGCAATAATCTTCCACGTCATCCCATCCATATTCTAAATAACATATCGGAAATTCTCGTTCTCGGAGACGTATCCCTTATTGAAGTAGATTCCCTTAACTGTTAATGCATCCCGGGCTAGGGACAGTGATTTGTAATTTTCACCATATGCCCTTGTTTCCTTCCCATGCATGTGAGGTAGATGAGACTTTGCCCGCTGAGTGTATAATACGTTAACTTTTGTTTGAAAAACTCTCGCAAGGAACAACGGTACAACGAAACAAATAGAAGGATTCATAATTTTAATAAACTTAGAGTTGAAGAGAAAGAAGAAGTAATGATTTGAATATGAATGAGACAACCACATTAGTACTGAAGATGGCCAGTCTTTCATACCGTGTGGCATACCGCACATGATTAGGTGACGTCCCACCCGACTATTTGTCATTCCGACAAAGTGTTTCATCATAACACTGTTTGTCCCACTCAGAAAGCAAAACCCGAGGGGAACAATTAAATTTGAAAGGAATGCAAAATTCTCCGTTTTGATGTTATCAGAAAGAATTTATTAAGAAAAGGAGTTCATACATTTTTAGAAATTAAAAAGGAATATACGCTGTAATGTTGAGGAAAAAAAATGATACCATTGGTCACCATCCACATTTCACTTGTATTCATCTTTCGAGCTTGCTCAATCATTTCCCAATTGTATCACATAACAACTTTAGAAGTATGCTAAAATGCCTTCGCAATTAAGCATTATGGTAGATTCTTACTTGTTAAGTCTCGCATCTGTAACATCATACCTACACGTATAATACTTTAACAATTTGATCATAATGGCGTTCTTATCAGATAACCTTGAGTTTCCTCTTTCTAATTTGGAATAACCGTAAATCATTCAACATAACAATCATTTTATTAATAATATTCTTCCTTTAGAAAAGTCTGGAAATTTTCCCAATCTTCTTCGGTCATGCTCAGGCTTCCGTTTAATCAATGAATTCTTCGAACTCTAATAATCCCAATAATTGGATGAATAGTTACTCCGTACGCTGGTCTTGTTGTTAATCCTATCAGACAATACTTGCACCCACTTCTTCATAATCGCAGGTTACCTCGTTCTCCAAATTAACAATACTGAGTCTGAAACAACATCCTTCCAGATAATCCGGGTCTTTTAACAAACAAGAAACTCAAGTAGTAATTTGACAACCAAGATTTAAAACTTATTTTATTCAAAAAGGCTTTTAGAAATTTTGTGAGGAAAAATCTTTTTCGAAAACTTGTTTTAAAATTTCTGAAAATCACAAATCTGGTTGTCCTTACTATATGAGTTGGTTGTTGTCCTTCTTATGACCAAATACCAAGTTAAAGAAATGATCACTCAAAGGTCCATTCACTTCCATTTATCTCCTCTCCTTCATTGGGTCTATTATCTTCCTTAATCGATGTAAACTTCAACTGTCGTTGCATGTTATCTTATTCGCAGCTTCACATTAAGGCTCCCATACTGGTAGTACTCCCGTTAACCACTTTGCAATCATTGAGTGGAACAGACTATCCTATAGTCAACAAGTCAGCTAATATCACATCATTACAACATCATTAATTTCAAGAAATCTTCAGATCCCTAATCTCCTCTAACCCTCTTTCTTCAACACTTATCTACTCCATTCCACAAGCTAGTCATGAGTGGCCTAATTACTAATAGCTTCTTTTAATCGGATACAGCCATCCTCCAGAACACTTGAATCTTCTTTCTAAACTCCTTCTCACCTTAATTTATATCTCAATACTCATCGTTTACTGCCGCTATCGCGTCCCTTCTCGCAAACGCTGTTGTTTCGGTAGAAAGGTTTTTAAACTTAGGATGTAGAATATGGTGTATAATAGACAGAAAAGATACATTCATAGTTGAATGTTCAAAAGAACAAGAATAAGCAAATGAAGGTTCTTAAATAGGTAGTCTCATATCGAGAGATGATAGAATAGCGTTGAATAACTTGGAGAGGCGCAACTGTCATAACAGAAAGTAATACCATTAATACTGATGGAGAACAAGGCGCAAATCGAATCTGGGAGAAGATGACGATCCTTAAACGGAAGGTTCCAAAAGATCAGTTGATGCAGGGAAATCAGGATCTGCCATTGCCGTTGCCTGGATATCACGTCGCTAGTCAAGAATCCTGAATCGCAACACGAACCGTGCTGGAGACCTACTATACAGTCGCACTCAACCTCACAATGACCTATCTTTCTATTTCCTATTCCTAATCCTAACCCTCTACCCAATCCCGACAATCTAGGCTTGTTTCAGTGACTTATAACCTGTAGCTCTGATACCAACCTGTGGCGCCCTCCAAACCCGGGTCAGAAGTTTGGGGTCCACAACACAAACACAATATATCAACCTGTATAAGAAATATTATTTATAATGACCCTGCTTCACAAAACCACGGATCGCAACAGGTTAAAGTATGAAAACAAGCCACAACCTTAATTATTACATCGTACCAAATCCCAACTAATTTAACTTACAATTGATAATAAAATCATTCTTACAACCTTGCTATCTCACTACTGCCATAAGCTCCTGCTAGCTTGATCAATCATAATCGGGAATCCTAGCTCGAACATTGAACTGGGAAACCTTGCTATCAACCGTATCCTTCTTAACTGTAGAATATATAAAAGATTCGCAAGAGTGAGCTAACTAGCTCAGCAAGTCATATTATCAATAACTGAGGTTAGACAATAATAAATGAGATGATTCAAAGGAATCAAGTTTCTTGTTAAACAACCAATAGAATTGGATATTCATTTTAAGTTTTTAAAACCAAGGTTAGGCTGCTGATCAGTCACGCACTAACCCCGAGCAAAGCACAAAGCACTGCTCTAACTACTGGATCCAAGGCACACATTGGCCTAACTTGACCATCGATATGGTCTGACCACGAATCTGGTCCATACAAAGAAAACTATCCAATTCTAAAGCATTTCAATATGATAAACAATAGAGTTCAATAAAACCAGATCATAATCAATAACCATAAAACATTTATACAAGAGCATGGTAAAAGTTCATAGTTACCAAAAAGGGTATGTCAAAATACATAAAAGAAGTGGCCTCCAACCGGTAGGATAATCGGGTATTAGATGAATATTGTTTTTCCAAAGTTTTAGTGCTTTGATATCACAAGGTATGGTTAAGTATAAAAGTTTTTGTATATATAAACAATTTTGTTCCAGTATTTGGTATATGATGGATATATATTTGTGAAGTAGTATCATATTTGTGTGGTTTAATATTTGGTAAATCCACAAAAAATGGTTCACAAAGAATAAGGCTTACGGCTCAAAGATCAATGATGTGGCTCAGGTTCAAGGCTGGAGGATTCAAAGTATTTCCAATATAAAAGAGAGCTATTTTGAATATTAACAATAGGTCACAAGAGAATTTAGAAATATTTGCAATAAATCTCGAGAAAGGTTTAGAAGTACTTGCCTTATCATAATTGATTCCAACCTCACTTGTACTTGTCTACGACTCTATTCAACCACCATTCATCTGTTTCTCCTATGCCTCGCTTCTAATCTCTGCTCACTTGCTGTATTTTCTACATGTCAATTCTATTTTCTGATCACCTGCTTCTCTTTCTTACGCCTTGCTTACTCTGCTAGGCATCATAAGTATCTATCAATATTCCACTCATACGATTCTGTTCAACACATACTTCTATCTACCCTTCGTTTCACCCAAATCCGATTAACGGATTGAAAGTTATGCCATAAATAGTTATCATCGAATATATAAACCGACAGTCAATCAACAAGTCACACATAATACATCACATAATCAATGATATATCATTTATAAAGACATTTCGAGTCATAAATAGGCTTTCTGGTATTTAAAATGATTTTTAAAACATTTTTCAGAATTAAAACGGGTCGTTGGATCAATTTCGGAATAATAAACAGGGTTCGGTTGGCCAATTATGGCTCCGAAACAATTTTAAAATAATTATCGAGCCTTGAAAATAATTTAGAATAATATTTTAAAGCTCGAAACTATTTTTCGAAATTTTTAAATCATTTTTAAATAATTAAATCTAATTAAATAATTAATTAAAAATCAATTAATAATTAATTAAATCAATTAATCAATTAATTTTCGAATTAATTGACTAATTAATCAATTAAAAATTAACTGAAATTAATTAACTAATTAATTCAGATTTATTTGTGAATTAAAAATATTTTCGGAATTAAAATAATAATTTTTAGAATTTTTCAGAAATTAAAACGGATTTTTATAATAAAATAAATAGGAAATATGATTTTTAAACATTTTTAAAACAGGAATCCAATTTTTGCAAAGTCTGGAAACTTTAGGGACTAAACTTCATCATCTACAAAACTACAGGGACTAAACTGCAATTTTGCAGTCCAGTCGCCGGAAAACACAGGGGTGGCCGGAGAACACGATTCCGGCCTCCTCACCTTGCCACAAGCTCCAGATCACATCTACGGATTACCAGGAACCTAACCATGCAATCAATCGATCTAACAATCCCTGAGTTGGCCGGAATTTGGCCGTGAAGTTTGCCAGTTTCCGGCGAACTTCGGAAATATTCAAAACACAACTCCCTTCCTCTACAGACCTCGTTGATTCATGAAACTTATACGAATGGATTGCAAATTTTACAGATAACCAATCCACTATATCACAACATCAATCTATTCCAGAATAAGAACCCCCAAATTTCAATTAAGAACATTCATACGGGTTATAAACCCTAATTTTGAAATTCGAAAATCAAACTCAAATTTGAACATGTTATTGGACTCCAAATCAGACGTATAATATACCAAAATCATCAGGAAAACAAGCTCTACAACATGCAATCATCAAATCATACAAACAATCATCCGAACAAAAATTCATATTTTTCATGAAAATAATTCGAAAATAATTAAATTTATAAAAAATCAACCTTTGATTCTGCAGTAAAACAGGTCCTGGAATCTGATAGTACTCCTTGAGACCTTCAAATTGGTTACTCCAACTTTCCAAACGGATTTCACTAACACCTTGAATTTGTGGTTTGATTCTCAGAAAGGTTTATGAATATATGATTTTTCTCTGTAAAAATTATATAATTATCTGTCTGCAAATGATTTTGATACGAAATAAAATACGGTAAAAGGCTATTTATAATTACGGAGAATTAGTATCCCGTTGGATCATTCCGGATATAAAACGGTACGTTTATTTATAAAAACTGATCCAAACGGTATCGGTTTTCGGGATAATTATCCAAATCAGTACAATTTGTACTGCGGTCTTGGTCTCAGCGCCTGGTTACACGTACTACGAGGTGATAATTGGGATAGTTTAATAAAAAGCTCCCGTTTATCGAAAATACGGGTTTTATTGATTTACCGAAACGAATATTGTATCGAAAATGTTGCGCCGGGACCCGCGCAGGACAAACCGTACGCCGGATCGAAAAAGTCGAAACATGGAAAATGCTCGGAATATTGCAATTAGGTTAGGAAGGAGTTCTCGGAAGAGTTTCGGGTTCTAAAAACGTAAAAACGGTTAACGGTGGTTGGTTCCCGTTTTATAAAATAGTTTTAAATACCCGGAAAAAGATTTATAAAATTCATATGATTCCTATAAATTCACAAATAACATAAAAATAATTAGGAAGATATGACAATTATCTATATTTATTTGGAACATAAAAAATTGAAATACTAATTAATAACATTTTTAAACATTCAAACATATTTAACACTTAACAAATAATTCACAGAATAGATACTGAATACATAATAATTATCTATTAGCAAAATAATTACACGATATATCCCGGATATTACAAATAAGTCTAAATGCAAAAGTTCTAAGGTTTAGAAGTATATACCATCTTCTTTGATTTGTGAGTACTTCTAATTTCTTGCCTAATTAGCATGCCAAACACACCATAGTCTTGACATACTTGATTTTTGGTAAACCTCTGCCTAGCTTCTTCTTTGAAAGTTAATTACAAGTCCATGTTAGCATACCCAATCTTCTATGCCAACATAAGGATTTGTGTCTATTGAAGCCAGATAACAAGCTATTTTCTGCAACTCAAAGTCCAAATATATATATATTTCCTCCCTTCTAGCAATTAGGGGACTTTTAGTACCAATAGTATAATACCTTCTCATACCAAAATCAACCTTATGATCATCATCATATAATTGACTTATACTACAGATTATATTTTATGCCTTTAAACATATTGAATTTATCAATTGAAATATGTTTATTACTATTTTACCTTTTCCAAGGATTTGAAGAGTTTTGCTATCACCAATAGTTACTCTTCCACCCTTTTTCATCTGAAGACTCAAGAATTGTCTTTGTATCCACATATGTCTAGTACTCCGCTATCCAAATCTATTGAGTTGATTGACTCGAGCGGCAAGACACATCTACAAACAAATAAAACAACTCAACATTTTGGTACCCAAAGTTTGTTGAGTCCGACATGGTTAGCAGTATAAAACATATAACATATAAATCAGATTTCTTTATCCATTTTAGATAATCTGGGTGATTTAACTCTGCCATCTTGATGATAGTAAGCTGTCTTTATTCTGCCATTCGACCATAGTAAGCTGTTTTCTAGTTTGTTTCCTCCATGTTATGATTTCTGTCCTTCGGAAACTCTGCAATGTTTTTCCAGATGCCCTTTCTTCCCACATCTTGTGCATATTTTTCAAGGCATAGCATAATCATAGGGTATGCCATGTTTTCCTTCATATTCTAGAGCTTTGTCCTTCTTATTGCATTCATTCCAATTCCTTCTCTGACCATGGAATATTGTGTTTGTTCATCATTGATTTGAGACTCTCTTCTCCTTGAACAAAAGATCTCATCCCCTTTTCAGATCCTAACTTCCTTTGTGAGCAGATCAATCTTTTCAGCTTGCTGACTTATGATTTCAGCTTGCTGAGATGGTTCTTCTTCTTGATTTGTAGCATCTGCATTTATTGATTCTCTGAGTTTGAACATCTCCAAACATTCATCCCTTTGCTTCAATTTCCTTCTTCGCTCTGTGATCTCCATTAATTGCGTTTTGTTTCTTTTGAGGAGAATTTTGTTAAAGTTTTCCACATGACTGACTTTAGCTTGAAGATCCTTGATTCAGCCTCTTTCAGCTTGTGTAGGTACCTTCTTGTCAATCCAAGTATCCACCTTGCTCATCAAATCTTGAACCATGGTCTTGAGATAATTGTTCTTCTCTTTTAGCTGATATTTCAGCTTTAAGAGAATAATTTCTCCCATAGATACATCTCACATTCCTGCATGGTTAGTGGTTCCAAAACATATTTTCAGAAGATAATTAATTTACAAGAGTTTACCTCACTTTGATCTTCTTCTGAATCACTTTCTAGGTAGCCCTTTCTGAATTCCTCGAACAGAATCATCATCAAGTCCAATTAGGGCATGATTAACCATGTCTCCACTTGAATCATCACTGAAACTGAGTCATCATCACTCCAAGTCATTAAAGTTTTAGCTTTCTTCTTATTCTTGAAGACAGTTTGTTGTTTTGACTTTAATTTGTAGCAGTCCCGCTTATAATGGCCTGGCTTTCCACATTCAAGCTGTCTGTTCTGATCTTTAGATCCTTGTTGACCTTCTTGTTGTTGGAAATCTGCCTTTATCTCTTTTCATCTTGTTCTTCTTCTCAATCATCCTTCTGATCTTCCTGGATATTAAGCTAGTTATTCATCTGACTCATCTTCAGATTACAATAAGCCGTCATTAGTGTGAAAAAGCTAACTGCTTCATTTGAGAAACTCGAGCTTGCATAGAACTTGATTGACTTCCTTGATTTTTGCTTTCAAATTATTCTATTCTGCAAAAACTAATTAATCCAGTATCTATAGTTGAGAGGATTCCAAAGCGGTTACCTTTGGTTCATAGATATAATGGCATATCCACTAAGTATCTTCATGTTAATTTCCTCTTGAGGATTGTTTTTCCAAGTTGCTTTAAGGCATTCAGATTTTTCCAGGAATCTAGCTTGACTTTCTCGAATAGTTTCTCCATCTCGAAGCTTGAAATTTCGAAACTCAATCATAGTTTGCTCAATTTCACCTTCTTTAAGCTCTTGGATCCTTCGTGATACAATTCCAGAGTATCTCATATCTCTTAGCTGATTTGCATGAAGAGACTTATCACATTCACTAGGACATAACCCATTCATGAGAGAATTCCTAGCCTTTCCATGAAACTTATCTGAGTAGTTTAGCCTCCGTGAGATCATCAATGTCTTTCACTTTACCTTCTTTGTCCTTGAACTCAAATGGACCCTGTAATATTATAAGAGATGAACAAGCTTACTAAGCTACCATGTCATTAATCTTCAATGATCTGATGTCAAAGATTACTGGAGCTATAAATGTCATTAACTGATTATGTCAAGAATACTGATGCTGACAAGTCATTAGCAATCAGTTATAATATATGGTGTCAAAGATTACTGATGCTGACAATGTTATTAGCAATCAGTTAAGCTTGGGCCAACCCTAAGTAAGTTGTATTGTAACTTAATCTGTAATCTATACTTTGTAACACTTAATATCTGTAAAATGTAAATGGAGCAGACTGACGCATTTTTCCCTAAACAGTGTCAAGCTTAAGAATCTATCTGGAATAAGATCAAAAGGTCATGCCTAAGAAGAATTATGAAGAAGCTTGGAGTTGAAAATTCTGTTTGGTGAAAAACAAGTCAAGAGATCGCTACAAGTCACATAATTAGTGTTATAGAAGTCATTCGAGAACTCAGAAAGACCTATCGAGAACTCAGGAATTGCCTATCGAGAACTCAGGAATGTCTATCGAGAACTCAGGAAATGCTATTGGAGATATCGATAAGTCAGATACCCATTCGAGAACTTAGAGATATCGACAAGTATAATTCATGAGAACTCTGAGTTATCGATAAGCCAAAGTCCATTAGAGAACTCTGATTTCGATAAACCAAAATTCACATAAAGAACTCAGATTTGTCGATAAGTCAAGTCACACAATGAAGTTTCATAGATTCGACAAGCCACATGCCTATCGAGATATCGGCTCTCTACAACTTAATTGGAGATCTCGCAGTGAAGAATTTCTCTAAGTACAGAATTGCAGAACAGCTCAATATCCAAGGTTGCAAATCAACAAACAATTCATACAGTTGAATGAAAAGTCTACAAAAAGCAGCTTGAGAGATGTGCAAGATCAATGCAAAGATTAACTGACAGAGGAAGATAAAGTAAACACGGATGCTAAAGATATGATAAGCCAGAATGGAAGATTTGCTTTCTATATTGAAATGGCAAGTGACAGTTTAGAAAAGCTAATAGCATGTTTATTATCCTCTGTGTAAACCAGCAGTTAACTGAGTTATAAAGTTACACTGGTCCTCTAGTTACATGTAACATCTATATAGAAAATCTTGTATTCTCTCTCAAGAAAAGCTAAGTTTCTAAAAACAAGAACTTAGAGGTTTTGTAGCAAAACACTGCTGATTTTTAATATAAAATTAAGTGAGTTTTGAAGATCTTGTTTTACATATTTGTATTGTTATTTATGTTTAACATCTATTCTACTAAATCATTGATAACAACCAACTGCTAAAGCCAAAGTCGATCAAAAGTAAACATTTAAGCCAAAACACATTCACCCCCCCTCTGTGTTGTATTCATACCTAACAAGTGGTATCAGAGCAAAATCTGAAAGTAAACAGATTAGATCTTGGAAAAATGAATACACAGAAAATCAGTAGTATCAAAATTCCTCCCTTTGATAAGGCCAACTACACTTTATGGAAAAGAAAATGTTGCTGTTTATAAGATGGCCAATCATCTTTACATTCAGATCCTCAAGAATGGCCCTTCACTCCTATGGTTAGAGTTGATGAAACCACAGATGGTGACATGGTTATTCCATCCCATTTTGCTCCCAAGGATCCCTCTGAGTATACTGATATTGAAAGAGAGAAAGTTTCCCTAGACAGTGCTTTGCAACTGATACTAATTGAGTCACTTGAAAATGTAATGTATAATAACATTGTCAACTGTGACACTGCTAAACAGATCTGGGAAAAGATTGAGATACTCTGTGAAGGAACAAAGGAGGTTAGGTCAAATCAAAGAAGGATATTGATTTCTCAGTATGAGGGTTTTATGGCTAAACCAAATGAGGGTATTACTGATGTGTTTGAAAGGTTTAATAAGCTGATAAATGACTTGCAGCTTCATGATATATTTTATGATGTTGAAGAAGTGAATTTGAAGTTCTTTCTTACTCTCCCTGATCATTTGGAACAAAAGATCTCTGCAATCAGAGAAGAAGGGGGTAGAGTATAACACTGGAAGTGCTCTATGGGGTTCTGAAAACTTATGAACTTGAAATGATTCAAAATAAATCATAAAGGGCTGGTCAAGGATATGTAATGGATGGCTCAAGTGCATAGATTGTGAATGATGGCCAGACCTCTAATGATGAGCAAAGATCCCAAACTCCAGAAATTTTTACAAGTGAGAAAAGAGTCAATGACACTAAAGAGCAAGTCATACTGGAATTGGATGAAGAAGATGAGTTCTACACTCTTGATTAGCTTGATAAGCTAGACAAATCAATGGCTTACTTGGCTAGAAAATTATCTAACATTAGAGTGAAGAAACCAAGATTTTTCAAGAGCAAAGGACAGTCCTTCAACAAAGACAGCAGCTGGAAAGGAAAAGGGAAGTACACTCCTGATAGCAAAACTGGCTACAAAACTGGATCTGTTGATAGATCAAACATAGTTGCTTTAACTGTGATGAGTTGGGCCATTTTGCTACAGAATGTAGGAAACCCAATAAGGCAAAGAAAGACAAAGCCTATCTTGAATTGGAAGCAAAGTATGATGCTCTTCTAAAGAAGCAACATGGGAAAGCTTATATTGCTGAGGGTAAAAGTGGAATGATTCAGATAAAGATGAAGATAAAGAAGTTGGAAACTATGCACTCATGGCCTTGGAGCAAGAACTCTTCATCATCCAAATCACAGGTACCAACTCTTACCACAATTGATTTAAATATGAGTCAATATAAGGAAACTGTTGAAAAGATGAGCACAGAAATGTTCCACATTCATACAAGCATGGTTGTTGTAAATGAGGAAGTTTGCAGATTGAAAAAGATCAATGAAAACTTGAGAGTGAAAAATGAGAGACTGAATTATTGCTGGTTAAGCTTGATACTGCTAAGCAAGAAAATGCATACTTAAGAACAAATTAAAGTGTGCAAGTG
This sequence comes from Apium graveolens, assembly GCF_009905375.1. Lineage (NCBI taxonomy): Eukaryota > Viridiplantae > Streptophyta > Magnoliopsida > Apiales > Apiaceae > Apium > Apium graveolens. The sequence goes on along the minus strand of NW_027420763.1, from coordinate 13,138 downwards.
AAATTGAAGCATTATTGAGAGAAAGGCTGGAGAAGAATGAAGTGAAGCTGAAATCCTTCAAAATGCTTCTGAGTTGATTGGCCAATATCATGAAAAGAACAAGCCATGTGCAAACATTGCCATTGGTCTTGATTATGAGGGTTTGAACAACAAAAAGTTTGTCAGTGACAAAGGAAAATCAACTCAAACTGAGGATGTTCCAATTATTTTAAAGAAAGTTGAATCACCTTTGTTCAGGCATGTGAGGTGAACTTCAGTGAAAAAGAGTTGATCATCAAACAGGAGATAGTTGATGAGGAAAAGGAAAAGAAAAATGATGAGACCAACTCAGTCTTCTATCTCTGTTGAAACACCAAAAGCCAATCAAGAAACTAAGGAGCCTGTGAAAAGATTAAAGCTGAACAGTCAAAAGAAAAAGAAGAATAGAAATGGAAAGATTGGGATAAACAAAAGCAATAATTTGCTTATGTTGCAGATGCTCCTAGAAGAGGTGTGAGAATTGTGGATCAATGAATCACCTACTCATATTTTTAAAAAGATTGTTAGCAATCCACTGAATGAGTCTGCAAGTATAATGAAGCTAAGGCTAATGATCCCTATTCATTCTGTGACAAGTTTGACTGCATTTCCTGCAACATGAAAGTGATGAAGAGTTGCCACAAATTGAGAATTGATCTCATAAAACAAAAGTTGGTTCTATCTGAAAGGGAAAATGCTCAACAGTCTATGAATTCCATTTTATCTCAAAATTCTCATTCTACTTCTGCAAAATCAGTTAACAAGAAGAAAGTGCCCAACACAGCTTGGGTAGCTAAACACACTTAATCCTCATTGTGCAGGGCAAAGGAAAGAAGGTCATTGTTAGGGCAAATCACGCACTAATATTCACGCAAGTATACGCGTTCGCAAGTAATATAGAATACTTTCTAGTTCGTTCCCTCAGAGACTCAGACTAATTGTCTAATTTAACTCACTCACCAATGTATGATACTTCTCAATGTTAAGATAATAACACTTAAAATTGTTGATTAAATATTAACTATAATTAACTACTTAATTAACCACTTAACTAACACTTCAATTTATCAATAATAAAACACTCATGAGATCACAACTTCATTATTACTTCCTTCTATAGCCATTGTTATTACCTTTAGCATGTGACAGTGATGATATTAATCGAATAACACGAAACTGATAAAAGCCAACTTTCATTGTACTAATACCATTCTACCAAACATCCACAATTAAGATAGAAGTTGAATAGTCATCAATTATGTTGAGTTCCTATATGTCTACAGAAATTGACAACACAACGATTTAAGCACAAGTTATTCCTTTTGATTACATAGGGCAAATAAAACTGTTAGAGTTACCCACTAATCATGCACAACGTACATGAACCTATGCTAGCATGGCAAGTTCTAAATCTCAAGATCCACCGTCGCTTCACAAGAGATTAACACCCTATCTTATATGTTCGCGACGCACATAAGACGAATACGCACAACCAATACTAGATATCATGCAATCATCACATACAAAGTATTAAACAATTAACTAAAGAATTCCATAATAAATCCGTTGCAACCCCATGATCACGATTAGCCCATAATAGAACTTATCGCCATCATGGGTTCATATGAAATCATGATAAACAACACAAGAAAATAATAACTAAACTATTATATTAAAACAGAGTACGTCACAAGAGTAAATAAGTCAAAGCAAGAAAACTAGCATCCAACGTTACAACGAAACAAGAATCACAAGAATATATGCTTCCTCTTCGTGTGTGTGCTAAATCGGTCTTCTTCCTTATCTCCTTCGCTTCTTGCAAAACACAATCTAAAACATAATCTCCTCTTAATACTCTGAAAACGTCTCAAATCTACTTATATAATAGTCCCATAAAACTCAGATTACATAGAAGTTGGAAGCCAAACAGAAGTAGAAGTCTAAAATAATATATCTTTTTCCCCGACCCTGCGCGGCCGCTCAGCATTTCTGCGCGGGCGCGCAAGGCTGCTGCGGCGCTCCGCGCTCAGCTGCGCGGCGCAGGACCCTACTGGAAAAATTCCAGGTTTGCTCCGTTTCTTCGCCGTAATCTGCCCGTTCTTTTCCTCTCGCAATGGTGAACACATGCCAAGGCTTATTCTTGATGATTCCTCCTCCGAAATGCAACTAATACCCTGAAATGCATAAACACTAGAAAAACGCATCAAATACACAAAATACTTGATTTCAAGACACCAATTTAAGCCATTTTAAGACGTTCTAAGTGGTATAAAATGCCACTTATCACACCCCCAAACTTAAATCGATGCTTGTCCTCAAGCGTCACAGACTCAAAAAAATAAAAATATGCATGAATGCAATCTATATGAAAATGCAACGATCCCCCTTACTACAATTAACCAACCAAATTGTCACGTCTCAACGAATGCAGTTAGACACTAAAGATCAATAAACTCATGCAAACGGACATACAGCCAGAAACGTGGTGTGTGCAAATGCTTAACAGATATGCTTCGGAACTAGACCAATTACTATGACTAGACTATCCTCAAGGCAATCCTACGATTATACAAAGAATAAAAATTCTAGGCACAAAGTGATATACAACACTACAAGAACTCTGGAGCTTACTACGGAATCGTGCTTTTTATTTACAACTCAAATGCTTATTTGACCGTGCAATGAGTGAGGTCCACAAAAGACTTATACAATGGTATCCATGTAACGAGCGTTAGGTTAGCGGATCCCAGACTCTAAAAGCCTTAGGTCACTAGGCACAAAGTCCCCTAAGAACTTAATAACTCGAATACCAAAGAGCCCACTCTTGATCAATTATGCAAATTTTTTTTTTTTTCTCTGAGCAAGTGCGTTTCGCTCCATCTTGCTCAACCCTAGACTACTCGCATAACATGCGAGCCGGCTACTAGCCATTTGACGCCTAGCCACAACTAGCAACAAATTCCATTTTTACTCCATTTTTTTTTCTTTTTCATGCCTTTACCACTAAGAACCTATTATCAAATTCTAAGCATAATAAATAGATTATCCTCGAAAATAATCAGATCATAACAACAATCTAGCCTTAAGCATTCTCTAAGACTTAGTGAAATACAAGTGCTTCTAGCATGCATATCAACCTACACAACTTAATATCACTTTAATGCTATCACTACACTCGCATCAATATCACAATTCAGTCGATAAATCATTGCAAAAGGGATCATGGTATATGCATGAGCTATATGATATGACAAACAAATAAAGCTATATAAAAAAAACTATATGGCAAAAATTATGCAACTATATGAACTAACTATCATGAATATGCAGCTATATGACACACACAAAATATTCCTTAACTACCACCCCCAAACTTAAAATCTTCACTGTCCCCAGTGAAGGTAGTAGAAAGGAACACAGGGTATACCTACTCGGAGTCATCATCATCATCACCCTCAGTGGGTGGAGTATCAGGCGGCGGGTATGCAGAGTCCTCACCAAAAACTGGCCACTGGATATCAGCTCCAAGGCCTCGAAAAGCAGTCCCTAACGCAAGGTGAGCTCCTGAGCAAACCTGCTCTGCGTCTCATACATGGCATCCATCCGCCGTGAAAGCCTCCTATACTGGGCATCACCCATCCCAGCACCCTCCTGAGCTCTCGAAGAACCAGCCTCACCACGCCCTGGCCTGCCATAGTAGCACCTCGTGCTGGACGCCCTCCTGGAAGACGATAACCCAGCCCATGCTCCTCAGGCTCACCACCGGTCCACTCCTGCATCCCATTCAGAGTGCCAGAATCTATCGGAGCTGCTGGCAACTGCAACTGCTCATGAGCCGGCCAGTTCACTCCTACTGCTCGGCATAGCTTCGTAACCGTGGATGCATAAGGGATGTTCATATGCTTTGCTCCCCTCAAAAACTTCAGAATTCCTTGGTAGATAAACTCACCAAGGTCCACATAGTATTCCTCATTCAGAATTCCCCACAACTGTGCTCTCTCAACTGTGACCTCGTGTGCATGTGAAGAAGGCAAAATATTAGCACATATAAATGCATTCCATGCACGGGCATACCTGTTCATGGCGATCGCGCGGAAAGTGACGATACTCATTATTGGCTGGACTGCGGTTCCAAACTGTGCCCGGTCGACAGAGAGTCGCACAAATCAAATCCAAGTCAAAATCCTCAGCAGTCTTTTCATTCCAGTTCTCCTCCTCGGGCTTCCTCTCTCGCTGTCCAATCACACGGCGAATCGCCGCAGGATGATAATCAACCGTCAGCCCACGAACTACAGAAAACCCATTCTTTTCAGCCTTCGCGTTCGCGTAGAACTCGCGAACAACACTCATCGGTACTGCTTCGGGTGACTCACAAAAAGCTATCCACCCCTTCTCTGCAATCATGGGCAACAACTCACCATCCCTCCCTGATGGTAAAAACCCCCTCTCCTTCAGAATCGGCTTCCCCAACAGCCTAGTGTACTCCTCCTCCGCAGCTCTGTCAGTTAACCGAGGCCTTGCAGCAGTACCCCTTGATGAATCAGCAGTAGGAACTGTGCTGCTGCTGTCAATAGTGCGTGCTCTCTTGGGTGCCATTGATTTGTGAATAAAAGTGTGTAAGAACTGATTTTTGATGTTTATGAGAGGGTTTAAGTGTAGGAAGTTTGTGGGAGATATGTAGGATAGGTGTATGTATATATAGGGTGTGGAGTAGGTTAAATTAGATTAGGAGTGGGGTTGAGGGATAAAATCATGGGGTAATGGGAAAAGAATTCGTGGGTTTATGGGCTGTGATGGGTTTTTGTGTTTTTGTTTTTTTTTTTTTTCTGAACTGTAAAAAATTTCTGGAACTCGACCCCTGCGCGGCCGCTCAGCATTTCTGCGCGGGCGCGCAGCAAGCTGCGCCCTCAGCATAGCTGCGCGCGCGCAGAGGGTCTCTGGAAAAAATTTTCAGCCCCTGTTTTCTGATTTTTTTTGTTTTTGGATAGGTTATTAACTTCTAAGGGTTCCTGTAACAACAATTCATGGGTTGCCTCCCACGCAGCGCTTCTTTTTCGTCATTAGCTTGACGTTCCGTACCTTTCTCAAGTAGTCAACAAAATGGCACTAACCACCTCTCGGTTTGCCATGTCCCCATAGTAGTGCTTCAACCGCTGACCGTTAACCTTGAATGCTTGGTCCGAATCATTCTCAAAAATTTCCACCGCTCCATGTGGAAACACAGTTTTGACAATAAAAGGTCCAGACCACCTTGATTTCAACTTCCCAGGAAAAAGTCGGAGCCGAGAGTTGAATAACAGAACTTGTTGCCCTGGCACAAATAACTTAGGATGTAGCTTCCTATCGTGCCACCTCTTCACCTTTTCCTTATACATTTTGTTATTCTCGTACGCTTGAAGTCGAAATTCATCAAGTTCATTAAGCTGAAGCATTCTTTTCTTACCAGCTGCATCTAAATCCAGGTTCAATTTCTTCAATGCCCAGTAGGCCTTATGCTCAAGCTCCGCCGGTAGATGACATCCCTTACCGTACACCAACTGAAACGGTGACATCCCAAGTGGAGTTTTGTATGCTGTTCTGTAAGCCCAAACAGCTTCATCGAGCTTTAAAGACCAATCCTTCCTTGACGGACAAACAACCTTCTCTAGAATGCGCTTTATCTCTCTGTTAGACACTTCCGCTTGACCATTTGTTTGCGGATGATAGGCAGTAGCTACTCGATGATTCACATTATAACGCTGCATCATAGAAGTGAACTTACGGTTGCAAAAATGCGATCCTTCATCACTTATGATTACCCGAGGTGTTCCAAACCTTGTGAAAATTTGCTTATGAAGAAAATTTAGCACTGCCTTTGCATCATTTGTCGGTAAAGCTTTAACTTCGACCCATTTTGAGACATAATCGACTGCCAGCAAGATGTACTGATTATTGCAAGACGAGATAAAAGGCCCCATGAAATCGATTCCCCATACATCAAAGACCTCGACTTCAAGCATCACATTTAATGGCATCTCATCCTTCCTTGACAAATTTCCCACTCTTTGGCAACGATCACACCTTAAAACAAACTGATGAGCATCCTTGAACAAGTAGGCCAGAAAAAACCTGCTTGCAGAATACGAGCTGCCGTCTTCTCACCTCCATAGTGTCCACCATAAACCGTGGAATGGCAGTCTCGTAATATCCCCTCCGTCTCACAGAACGGGATACATCTCCTGATGATCTGGTCAGCTCCCTGTCTAAACAAATATGGTTCATCCCACATATACCACTTCACCTCATGCAGAAACTTCTTCTTTTGCGCGGATGTCAAATTAGGAGGCATTATATTGCTGACAAGATAGTTTACAATATCTGCAAACCATGGTTCTTCCTCCTGAATTGCAAACAACTGCTCATCCGGAAAAGATTCATTGATTAACGTCCTATCTTGTGAAGTAGAATCGGGATTCTCCAACCTAGAGAGATGGTCAGCTACTTGATTCTCGTACCTTTTCTATCTTTGATCTCTAACTCAAATTCTGAAGTAAAAGCACCCAACGAATGAGTCTCGGCTTCGAATCCTTCTTAGAAACCAGATAGCGAATAGCTGCATGATCAGTGAATACTGTCACTTTCGTACCAAGCAGATAAGATCGAAATTTCTCAAAGCCAAAGACTATAGCCAAAAGCTCCTTCTCAGTAGTGGTGTAGTTCAATTGGGCCCCATTTAAAGTCTTACTCGCATAGTAGACCACATGGAAGAGATTTTTCTTGCGCTGTCCCAGAACTGCACCTACCGCATAGTCACTCGCATCACACATCATCTCAAACGGTTCTGTCCAATCTGGTGCTGTAATAACTGGTGCCGTGATCAAACTCTCCTTGAGAGTCTCGAATGCTGCCAAACATTCATCATCAAATTTGAAAGGCACATCTTTCTCAAGTAAATTGCACAACGGCTTAGATATCTTTGAAAAGTCCTTGATGAATCGCCGATAAAAACCCGCATGACCGAGAAAACTACGGATTCCTTTCACCGAATTAGGTGGGGGAAGATTTTCAATGACTCCCACCTTGGCCTTGTCCACCTCCAGACCTTTGCTAGAGACCTTATGCCCAAGGATAATGCCTTCACGCACCATAAAATGACATTTCTCCCAATTAAGCACCAAATTAGTTTCCACGCATCTTTTGAGTACGGCGCAGATTATTCAAACATTCATCATATGAGTGTCCAAAGACGGAGAAGTCATCCATGAACACTTCGACGTTATTTCCAATCATGTCAGAGAATATAGCCATCATACATCTCTGAAAGGTGGCCGGGGCGCCACATAACCCAAACGAAACTCTACGAAAAGCAAATGTGCCAAATGGACAAGTGAAGGTAGTCTTTTCCTGATCCTCTGGTGCAATACAAATCTGATTATACCCGGAATAACCATCCAGAAGACAAAAATACTCATGTCCCGCCAATCTGTCAAGCATTTGATCAATGAATGGGAGAGGGAAGTGATCCTTCCTTGTGGCTTTGTTCAATTTTCTATAATCCATGCATACTCTCCATCCTGTAACTGTTCGAGTAGGGATGAGCTCATTCTTTTCATTTGCGACCACAGTGATACCTCCTTTCTTAGGTACACATTGCACGGGGCTCACCCACGAGCTGTCAGAAATAGGATAAATGATGCCTGCATCTAGCCATTTCAGAATTTCTTTCTTCACCACCTCCTTCATGATCGGGTTCAGTCTTCGCTGCTGTTCCACAGTTGGCTTACTACCTTCCTCTAACAGAATTTTATGCATACAATATGAAGGACTTATCCCCTTGATGTCTGCTATGGTCCATCCTATAGCCGATTTGAATTCTCTCAAAATCCTTAAGAGCTTGTCTTCCTCACTACCTGAAAGGTCAGCTGAAATAATAACAGGTAACGTAGATGAATCACCTAAAAAAGCATACCTCAAGTGTTCAGGTAATGGTTTGAGCTCCAAGGTAGGTGCTTCCTCTATTGATGGTTTGAGCTTCCCTTCAGCATTCTTAAGGTCAGAAGTACCAAGAGATTCAAATGGTATGTCGAGCTTTCGCTTCCAGGAGAAGCGTTCAGATATTGTAATTGCTCGTTGCTATCTTCATCATCACTGTCAAATCCCCCACTAAGGCCTTTTCCAATGCATCAGACATTAGCATGTGATCGAGTTCCGAAGTAACCGCGAATCAATCACATCCACTTTTAAGCACTCCTCATCTTCTGTAGGGAATTTCATTGCCTTGAATACGTTGAAGGTCACATCCTGATCTTGGACCCGCATAGTAAGTTCCCCTTTTTGCACATCTATCAAGGTACGGCCAGTAGCCAAGAAAGGCCTCCCCAAGATTATGGGAATCTTCTTATCTTCCTCAAAATCCAGAATAACAAAATCTGCAGGAAAGAAGAGCTTATCCACCTTGACGAGCACATCCTCAACTATGCCCCTTGGGTAAGTAATGGAACGGTCCGCCAATTGTAGCGACATGTATGTGGGTTTTGGATCAGGCAGATCCAGCTTTTTAAAGATCGACAACGGCATCAGATTAATGCTTGCTCCCAAATCACAAAGGCACTTGTCAAAAGTTAGATTGCCAATGGTGCAAGGAATGGTGAAGCTTCCTGGATCTTTCAGTTTTGGTGGTAACTTTTGTGCAGAACCGCTGCATTCTTCCGTGAGAGCAACGGTTTCAAGGTCATCCAGTTTCACCTTCCTTGAAAGAATAGTCTTCATAAACTTCGCATAACTAGGCATTTGTTCCAGAGCCTCAGCGAAAGGTATATTGATGTGAAGTTTCTTGAACACCTCCAGAAACTTCCCGAACTGTCTATCCAGCTTTTGTTGCTGCAATCTCTTAGGAAAAGGTGGTGGAGGATAGAGCTGTTTCTCCCCTGTATTAGCCTCAGGCAGAGTGTGTTCAACAGTAGTCTTCCTTGGTTCCGCCGCTTTCTCCTTTTGCTTAGATTCTTCATCTCTAACTTCAGCTTCGACTTCTTTTGCCTTTTCAGCATCAGCTACTTTTCCAGACCTTAAGGTAATAGCCTTGACTTGCTCTTTAGCTTCCTTCCTGCCTGGTACTTCCGTGTCACTGGGAAGAGTGCCAGGTTGACGATTGAGCACTGCATTGGCTAATTGACCGATTTGATTTTCCAAGGTCTTGATAGAAACCGCCTGACTCTTGCACAACAGCTTAAGTTCCTCAAAATCAGCACTAGTAGGTGCAGCTGCACTTCCCTGTTGAGGATATGATTGCCTTGTAGCATACTGCTGTGGTTGCTGGAATCCAGGTGGGTTAAACTGTTTACTCACTCCTTGCTGATATGGTGGCTGAATAGCATTCTGATTATTCCCCAGCTGAAATTTGGATGATTTCTGTTGTTAGGATGATAGGTCGCTGGCACAGGCTGCTGTTGTCGCTGATAATTATTCACATACTGAACAGATTCGTTGACAAGAGAACACTGATCCGTAGCATGAGAACCTGCACAAAGCTCACAAACCATAGCTATTTGATTAACTCCATACGTAGCCAAAGAATCAACCTTCATTGATAGCGCTTGGAGCTGGGCTGCAATAGCGGTGGCTGCATCAACTTCCAGAATACCTGCTACCTTGCCTGACGTCATCCTCTGAGTTGGGTTTTGATGCTCATTTGCAGCCATCGTCTCGATAAGATTATACGCCTCAGTATAGCTTTTAGCCCATAAGGCGCCTCCAGCTGCTGCATCGAGCATGGGCCGAGATTGGGCCCCCAAACCATTATAAAAACCAGTGATTACCATCCAATCCGGCATTCCATGATGTGGACATTTTCTCAACATTTCCTTGTAGCGTTCCCAAGCCTCGCACATAGATTCTGTAGGTTGCTGCGCAAACTGAGTAAGAGCACTCCTCATAGCAGCAGTCTTTGCCATTGGATAAAACTTCACCAGAAACTTTTGCGCAAGATCTTGCCACGTAGTGATGGACCCAGCTGGTTCAGAATGTAACCAGTCTTTAGCCTTATCCCTCAGTGAGAATGGGAAAAGCCTCAACTTGATAGCCTCATCAGTCACGCCATTATACTTAAAAGTGCTGCAGATCTCGACAAAATTCCTTATGTGCATGTTGGGGTCTTCAGTTGCCGCTCCTCCAAAAGAAACAGAATTCTGCACCATCTGAATAGTGCCCGGCTTGATTTCAAAGGTGTTAGCTTGAATAGCCGGATGAAGGATGCTTGACTGAATGTCATCAATTTTAGGCCGAGAAAAATCCATAAGAGCTGGATCAGCTTGAACAATACGATCTCCCATGTTTACTGGTTCTTTCTGCTCAGTTCCTGAATCCGAATCCTCAAAATCTAACTTCTCCGGAGTATCAAGAACTTCGTCTTTCTCCTCAGCTGTATCTAAGGTCCTCTTGCGAGCACGAGAACGAGTTTGCATAAACGCTTGCTAAAGTACCTGAAACACAACCGAAAAGAGTAATTAACTACTACGTCCTAATCACTGAGTCCTAATGACCAATGATGGTAAGTACATAAACTAAACAAATACGCCGAGTCCCCGGCAGCGGCGCCAAAAACTTGTTAGGGCGAAATCACGCACTAATATTCACGCAAGTATACGCGTTCGCAAGTAATATAGAATACTTTCTAGTTCGTTCCCTCAGAGACTCAGACTAATTATTGTCTAATTAACTCACTCACCAATGTATGATTACTTCTCAATGTTAAGATAATAACACTTAAAATTGTTGATTAAATATTAACTATAATTAACTACTTAATTAACCACTTAACTAACACTTCAATTTATCAATAATAAAACACTCATGAGATCACAACTTCATTATTACTTCCTTCTATAGCCATTGTTATTACCTTTAGCATGTGACAGTGATGATATTAATCGAATAACACGAAACTGATAAAAGCCAACTTTCATTGTACTAATACCATTCTACCAAACATCCACAATTAAGATAGAAGTTGAATAGTCATCAATTATGTTGAGTTCCTATATGTCTACAGAAATTGACAACACAACGATTTAAGCACAAGTTATTCCTTTTGATTACATAGGGCAAATAAAACTGTTAGAGTTACCCACTAATCATGCACAACGTACATGAACCTATGCTAGCATGGCAAGTTCTAAATCTCAAGATCCACCGTCGCTTCACAAGAGATTAACACCCTATCTTATATGTTCGCGACGCACATAAGACGAATACGCACAACCAATACTAGATATCATGCAATCATCACACACTAAAGTATTAAACAATTAACTAAAGAATTCCATAATAAATCCGTTGCAACCCCATGATCACGATTAGCCCATAATAGAACTTATCGCCATCATGGGTTCATATGAAATCATGATAAACAACACAAGAAAATAATAACTAAACTAATTATATTAAAACAGAGTACGTCACAAGAGTAAATAAGTCAAAGCAAGAAAACTAGCATCCAACGTTACAACGAAACAAGAATCACAAGAATATATGCTTCCTCTTCGCTGTGTGCTAAATCGGTCTTCTTCCTTATCTCCTTCGCTTCTTGCAAAACACAATCTAAAACATAATCTCCTCTTAATACTCTGTGAAAACGTCTCAAATCTACTTATATAATAGTCCCATAAAACTCAGATTACATAGAAGTTGGAAGCCAAACAGAAGTAGAAGTCTAAAATATATCTTTTTCCCCGACCCTGCGCGGCCGCTCAGCATTTCTGCGCGGGCGCGCAAGGCTGCTGCGCGGCCGCTCAGCATTGCTGCGCGGGCGCGCAGGACCCTACTGGAAAAATTCCAGGTTTGCTCCGTTTCTTCGCCGTAATCTGCCCGTTCTTTTCCTCTCGCAATGGTGAACACATGCCAAGGCTTATTCTTGATGATTCCTCCTCCGAAATGCAACTAATACCCTGAAATGCATAAACACTAGAAAAACATCAAATACACAAAATACTTGATTTCAAGACACCAATTTAAGCCATTTTAAGACGTTCTAAGTGTATAAAATGCCACTTATCAGTCATATGGATCATTGATAGTGGATGTTCCAGGCATATGACAGGTGATAAGGCCCTGCTATCACAATTTGAGGAGATGGTTGGCCCTTTGGTGACCTTTGGAGACAACATCAAAGGATTCGCAATGGGATATGGCAAGATTGTTTCTGGAAATGTTCTCATTGTAGATGTAGCACTAGTTGCTGGATTAGAAGTAAATCTTCTAAGTGTTAGTCAATTTGCAGACAGAGGTTTTCAAGTTTTTTTAACAAAGAAGATTGTGCTTTATTAGCAAAAAGACTGGTGAAATTGCTCTTAAAGGAGTAAGAAAGGGAACCTTGTTTGTTGCAGACTTAGACTCAACAAATAGGATGGAGTGTGTTGTTTCTACACCAAGGCATCAGAAGAGCAAGCACATGTGGCATAAGAAGCTATTTTACTTGAATTTCAAAGCAATCAACTCCTTAGTCAAGAAGGATCTGTGAGAGACATGCCCAGTCTGGAATTTGCTCAACTGGAATTTGTGAAGCTTTCAGAAAGGAAAATGAAAAGATCAAGTCACAAGTCAAAATCTGTGAATTCTAAAGTGCACCTCTGCAACTTATTCACATGGACTTGTTTGGGCCAGTAAATGTCTTGTCCATTTCAAGGACAAATAGCCCTTGTCATGGTTGATGATTTTTCAAGATACACTTGGGTCGAGTTCATGTACTTTAAAGATGAAACTCCAACCATAATGAGCACATCAAGAAAATGAGAAGCAAGTGAAGGAAAAGTTAGTGTGAAAGATTGAGGAGTGATAAGGAACAGAATTCAAAAACTCAACATTAAGTGAATTCTGCAAAAGCAAAGACATTGTTCAAGAATTTTTAGCAGCTAGAACACCTCAACAAAATGGAGTAGTTGAGAGGAAAAATAGAACATTGGTTGAAGCTACTAGAACCTTGCTACAAGATGCTCAGTTGCCAACTAGTTTTTGGGAAGAGGCTTTAATACTGCATGCTACACTCAAAATAGATATCTCATCAACAAAGCTCATGGCAAATCACCTACTCAATCATGTCTAACAGGAGCCTACAGTGAAGCACTACAGTGTTTGGAAGCAGTGTTAT
>NW_027420762.1:0-5809 GCF_009905375.1 Apium graveolens | reverse complement strand
ACTCAGGTAAAAAAAAAGTATACCCCTTTGAGTTTCACAAAACTCCATTTCAGCCAAATCTACTCATTTCTCGTCCGAATTCCGCGAAATATGGATCGGTTCAAATTAAAATATCAATATGGATTAAAGTATGTGAAAATATCCATAATGCATCCCGACTCAGTATCGGAGAAAAAACCGTGTACTAACCCCTTTGAGTTTTCACCGAAAACTCCATTTCAGCCAAATCTACTCGGTTTCTCGTCCGAATTCCGCGAAATATGGCTCGGTTCAAATTAAAATATCAATATGGATTAAAGTATGTGAAAATATCCATAATGCATCCCGACTCAGTATCGGAGAAAAAACCGTGTACTAACCCCTTTGAGTTTTCACCGAAAACTCCATTTCAGCCAAATCTACTCGGTTTCTCGTCCGAATTCCGCGAAATATGGCTCGGTTCAAATTAAAATATCAATATGGATTAAAGTATGTGAAAATATCCATAATGCATCCCGACTCAGTATCGGAGAAAAAACCGTGTACTAACCCCTTTGAGTTTTCACCGAAAACTCCATTTCAGCCAAATCTACTCGTTTCTCGTCCGAATTCCGCGAAATATGGATCGGTTCAAATTAAAATATCAATATGGATTAAAGTATGTGAAAATATCCATAATGCATCCCGACTCAGTATCGGAGAAAAAACCGTGTACTAACCCCTTTGAGTTTTCACCGAAAACTCCATTTCAGCCAAATCTACTCATTTCTCGTCCGAATTCCGCGAAATATGGCTCGGTTCAAATTAAAATATCAATATGGATTAAAGTATGTGAAAATATCCATAATGCATCCCGACTCAGTATCGGAGAAAAAACCGTGTACTAACCCCTTTGAGTTTTCACCGAAAACTCCATTTCAGCCAAATCTACTCATTTCTCGTCCGAATTCCGCGAAATATGGCTCGGTTCAAATTAAAATATCAATATGGATTAAAGTATGTGAAAATATCCATAATGCATCCCGACTCAGTATCGGAGAAAAAACCGTGTACTAACCCCTTTGAGTTTTCACCGAAAACTCCATTTCAGCCAAATCTACTCATTTCTCGTCCGAATTCCGCGAAATATGGCTCGGTTCAAATTAAAATATCAATATGGATTAAAGTATGTGAAAATATCCATAATGCATCCCGACTCAGTATCGGAAAAAAACCGTGTACTAACCCCTTTGAGTTTTCACCGAAAACTCCATTTCAGCCAAATCTACTCATTTCTCGTCCGAATTCCGCGAAATATGGCTCGGTTCAAATTAAAATATCAATATGGATTAAAGTATGTGAAAATATCCATAATGCATCCCGACTCAGTATCGGAGAAAAAACCGTGTACTAACCCCTTTGAGTTTTCACCGAAAACTCCATTTCAGCCAAATCTACTCGTTTCTCGTCCGAATTCCGCGAAATATGGCTCGGTTCAAATTAAAATATCAATATGGATTAAAGTATGTGAAAATATCCATAATGCATCCCGACTCAGTATCGGAGAAAAAACCGTGTACTAACCCCTTTGAGTTTTCACCGAAAACTCCATTTCAGCCAAATCTACTCAGTTTCTCGTCCGAATTCCGCGAAATATGGCTCGGTTCAAATTAAAATATCAATATGGATTAAAGTATGTGAAAATATCCATAATGCATCCCGACTCAGTATCGGAGAAAAAACCGTGTACTAACCCCTTTGAGTTTTCACCGAAAACTCCATTTCAGCCAAATCTACTTTTCTCGTCCGAATTCCGCGAAATATGGCTCGGTTCAAATTAAAATATCAATATGGATTAAAGTATGTGAAAATATCCATAATGCATCCCGACTCAGTATCGGAGAAAAAACCGTGTACTAACCCCTTTGAGTTTTCACCGAAAACTCCATTTCAGCCAAATCTACTCATTTCTCGTCCGAATTCCGCGAAATATGGCTCGGTTCAAATTAAAATATCAATATGGATTAAAGTATGTGAAAATATCCATAATGCATCCCGACTCAGTATCGGAGAAAAAACCGTGTACTAACCCCTTTGAGTTTTCACCGAAAACTCCATTTCAGCCAAATCTACTCATTTCTCGTCCGAATTCCGCGAAATATGGCTCGGTTCAAATTAAAATATCAATATGGATTAAAGTATGTGAAAATATCCATAATGCATCCCGACTCAGTATCGGAGAAAAAACCGTGTACTAACCCCTTTGAGTTTTCACCGAAAACTCCATTTCAGCCAAATCTACTCGGTTTCTCGTCCGAATTCCGCGAAATATGGCTCGGTTCAAATTAAAATATCAATATGGATTAAAGTATGTGAAAATATCCATAATGCATCCCGACTCAGTATCGGAGAAAAAACCGTGTACTAACCCCTTTGAGTTTTCACCGAAAACTCCATTTCAGCCAAATCTACTCGTTTCTCGTCCGAATTCCGCGAAATATGGCTCGGTTCAAATTAAAATATCAATATGGATTAAAGTATGTGAAAATATCCATAATGCATCCCGACTCAGTATCGGAGAAAAAACCGTGTACTAACCCCTTTGAGTTTTCACCGAAAACTCCATTTCAGCCAAATCTACTCAGTTTCTCGTCCGAATTCCGCGAAATATGGATCGGTTCAAATTAAAATATCAATATGGATTAAAGTATGTGAAAATATCCATAATGCATCCCGACTCAGTATCGGAGAAAAAACCGTGTACTAACCCCTTTGAGTTTTCACCGAAAACTCCATTTCAGCCAAATCTACTCATTTCTCGTCCGAATTTCGCGAAATATGGCTCGGTTCAAATTAAAATATCAATATGGATTAAAGTATGTGAAAATATCCATAATGCATCCCGACTCAGTATCGGAGAAAAAACCGTGTACTAACCCCTTTGAGTTTTCACCGAAAACTCCATTTCAGCCAAATCTACTCAGTTTCTCGTCCGAATTCCGCGAAATATGGCTTGTTCAAATTAAAATATCAATATGGATTAAAGTATGTGAAAATATCCATAATGCATCCCGACTCAGTATCGGAGAAAAAACCGTGTACTAACCCCTTTGAGTTTTCACCGAAAACTCCATTTCAGCCAAATCTACTCTTTCTCGTCCGAATTCCGCGAAATATGGCTCGGTTCAAATTAAAATATCAATATGGATTAAAGTATGTGAAAATATCCATAATGCATCCCGACTCAGTATCGGAGAAAAAACCGTGTACTAACCCCTTTGAGTTTTCACCGAAAACTCCATTTCAGCCAAATCTACTCGGTTTCTCGTCCGAATTCCGCGAAATATGGCTCGGTTCAAATTAAAATATCAATATGGATTAAAGTATGTGAAAATATCCATAATGCATCCCGACTCAGTATCGGAGAAAAAACCGTGTACTAACCCCTTTGAGTTTTCACCGAAAACTCCATTTCAGCCAAATCTACTCATTTCTCGTCCGAATTCCGCGAAATATGGCTCGGTTCAAATTAAAATATCAATATGGATTAAAGTATGTGAAAATATCCATAATGCATCCCGACTCAGTATCGGAGAAAAAACCGTGTACTAACCCCTTTGAGTTTTCACCGAAAACTCCATTTCAGCCAAATCTACTCATTTCTCGTCCGAATTCCGCGAAATATGGCTCGGTTCAAATTAAAATATCAATATGGATTAAAGTATGTGAAAATATCCATAATGCATCCCGACTCAGTATCGGAGAAAAAACCGTGTACTAACCCCTTTGAGTTTTCACCGAAAACTCCATTTCAGCCAAATCTACTCGTTTCTCGTCCGAATTCCGCGAAATATGGATCGGTTCAAATTAAAATATCAATATGGATTAAAGTATGTGAAAATATCCATAATGCATCCCGACTCAGTATCGGAGAAAAAACCGTGTACTAACCCCTTTGAGTTTTCACCGAAAACTCCATTTCAGCCAAATCTACTCATTTCTCGTCCGAATTCCGCGAAATATGGCTCGGTTCAAATTAAAATATCAATATGGATTAAAGTATGTGAAAATATCCATAATGCATCCCGACTCAGTATCGGAGAAAAAACCGTGTACTAACCCCTTTGAGTTTTCACCGAAAACTCCATTTCAGCCAAATCTACTCAGTTTCTCGTCCGAATTCCGCGAAATATGGCTCGGTTCAAATTAAAATATCAATATGGATTAAAGTATGTGAAAATATCCATAATGCATCCCGACTCAGTATCGGAGAAAAAACCGTGTACTAACCCCTTTGAGTTTTCACCGAAAACTCCATTTCAGCCAAATCTACTCAGTTTCTCGTCCGAATTCCGCGAAATATGGCTCGGTTCAAATTAAAATATCAATATGGATTAAAGTATGTGAAAATATCCATAATGCATCCCGACTCAGTATCGGAGAAAAAACCGTGTACTAACCCCTTTGAGTTTTCACCGAAAACTCCATTTCAGCCAAATCTACTCAGTTTCTCGTCCGAATTCCGCGAAATATGGCTCGGTTCAAATTAAAATATCAATATGGATTAAAGTATGTGAAAATATCCATAATGCATCCCGACTCAGTATCGGAGAAAAAACCGTGTACTAACCCCTTTGAGTTTTCACCGAAAACTCCATTTCAGCCAAATCTACTCATTTCTCGTCCGAATTCCGCGAAATATGGCTCGGTTCAAATTAAAATATCAATATGGATTAAAGTATGTGAAAATATCCATAATGCATCCCGACTCAGTATCGGAGAAAAAACCGTGTACTAACCCCTTTGAGTTTTCACCGAAAACTCCATTTCAGCCAAATCTACTCTTTCTCGTCCGAATTCCGCGAAATATGGCTCGGTTCAAATTAAAATATCAATATGGATTAAAGTATGTGAAAATATCCATAATGCATCCCGACTCAGTATCGGAGAAAAAACCGTGTACTAACCCCTTTGAGTTTTCACCGAAAACTCCATTTCAGCCAAATCTACTCATTTCTCGTCCGAATTCCGCGAAATATGGATCGTTCAAATTAAAATATCAATATGGATTAAAGTATGTGAAAATATCCATAATGCATCCCGACTCAGTATCGGAGAAAAAACCGTGTACTAACCCCTTTGAGTTTTCACCGAAAACTCCATTTCAGCCAAATCTACTCAGTTTCTCGTCCGAATTCCGCGAAATATGGCTCGGTTCAAATTAAAATATCAATATGGATTAAAGTATGTGAAAATATCCATAATGCATCCCGACTCAGTATCGGAGAAAAAACCGTGTACTAACCCCTTTGAGTTTTCACCGAAAACTCCATTTCAGCCAAATCTACTCATTTCTCGTCCGAATTCCGCGAAATATGGCTCGGTTCAAATTAAAATATCAATATGGATTAAAGTATGTGAAAATATCCATAATGCATCCCGACTCAGTATCGGAGAAAAAACCGTGTACTAACCCCTTTGAGTTTTCACCGAAAACTCCATTTCAGCCAAATCTACTCAGTTTCTCGTCCGAATTCCGCGAAATATGGCTCGGTTCAAATTAAAATATCAATATGGATTAAAGTATGTGAAAATATCCATAATGCATCCCGACTCAGTATCGGAGAAAAAACCGTGTACTAACCCCTTTGAGTTTTCACCGAAAACTCCATTTCAGCCAAATCTACTCTTTCTCGTCCGAATTCCGCGAAATATGGATCGGTTCAAATTAAAATATCAATATGGATTAAAGTATGTGAAAATATCCATAATGCATCCCGACTCAGTATCGGAGAAAAAACCGTGTACTAACCCCTTTGAGTTTTCACCGAAAACTCCATTTCAGCCAAAT
>NW_027420761.1:0-8376 GCF_009905375.1 Apium graveolens | reverse complement strand
AGAGTCATATCCACCAATATAATACGAATTAACATGTTAACATAATATACATCAATTTGACATCTTTTACCACCTATTATACCACTTTCATACAAAGTTAATTTTGTCCACATTTTCGCTCAATCAACCATGTAAGTCACTTTTCACCATATTAGAGTCACTTTGTACCCTATAAGAGTCCACAATATATGGTAATAATTAACATGTTAACATCTGTAAATGCAATTAGACATCCTTTAACCACCTCTTGGTACCCTTCCTCAAGTCAATTTTGGGCCACATTTTGGCTCTAATCAATCGGTAAGTGATTTTCACCATATTAGAGTCACTTTGCACTTATAAGAGTCACTTGCCATCATATATTGGTACATTTAACATGTTAACATCATGTACATGCAATTAGAAATACTTTTACAACCTCTTAGTGCCACATTCATACAAGTCAATTTTGATCCAATTTTGGTTTCTAATTAACCATGTAATCACTTTTCACCATATTAGAGTAATTTTGCACCTATATGAGACATTCCACATATATTTGTACAATTAACATGTTAACATTATATACATCCAATTTGACATCCTTTTACCACCTCTTAATTCCACTTTCATACAGGTCAATCAATTTGTTCCACATTTTGGTTCTAATCAACCATGCAAGTCACTTTTCACCATATTAGAGTCACTTTGCATCCTATAAGAGTAACTTTCCACCATATATACAACAATTAACATGTTAACATCATATACATCCAATTTGACATCCTTTTACCACCTATTAATGCCACTTTCATACAAGTTAATTTTGTTCCACATTTTGGCTCGAATCAACCATATAAGTCACTTTTCACCATATTAGCGTCACTTGCACCCTATAAGAGTCATTACCACCATATATGATACAGTTAACATGTTAACATCATGTACATGCAATTATACATCCTTTAACCACCCTTGGTACCCCTTTTACAGTCAATTTGGGCACATTTTGGCTCTAATCAAACATGTAAGTGACTTCTCACAATATTAGAGTCACTTTGCACCTTATAAGAGTCATTGCCATCATATATTGGTACAATTACATGTTAACATCATGTACATGCAATTAGAGATCCTTTTACCACCTCTTAGTGCCACATTATACAAGTCAAGTTTTGTCCAGATTTTGGTTCTAATTAACCATGTAAGTCTTTTTTCACCATATTACAGTCATTTTGCACCTATATGAGTCACTTTCCACCATATATTTGTACAATTAACATGTTAACATCATATAAATCCATTTGACATCCTTTTACCACCTCTTAATTCCACTAACAGGTCAATTTGTTCCACATTTTGGTTCTAATCAACCACGCAAGTCACTTTTACCATGTTAGAGTCACTTTACACCCTATAAGAGTCATATCCACCCATATATACAAGAATTAAATATTAAAATAATATACATCAAATTTGACATCCTTTTACCACCTATTAATGCCACTTTCATACAAGTTAATTTTGTTCCACATTTTGGCTCTAATCACCGTGTAAGTCACTTTTCACCATATTAGAGTCACTTTGCTCCCTATAAGAGTCGCCACAATATATTGGTACAATTAATATGTTAACATCTTGTAAATGCAATTAGACATCCTTTAACCACTCTTGGTACCCTTCCTACAAGTCAATTTTGGGCCACATTTGGCTCTAATAAATCGTGTAAGTGACTTTTCACCATATTAGAGTCACTTTGCACCTTATAAGAGTCACTTGCCATCATATTGGTACATTTAACATGTTAACATCATGGACATGCAATTAGAAATACTTTTACAACCTCTTAGTGCACAATTCATACAAGTCAATTTTGGTCCACATTTGGTTCTAATCAACCATGCAAGTCACTTTTCCACATTAGAGTCACTTTGCATCTATAAGAGTCACTTTCCACCATATATACAACAATTAACATGTTAACATCATATACATCCTATTTGGCATCCTTTTACACTTATTAGTGCCACTTTCATACAAGTTAATTTTGTTCCACATTTTGGCTAATCAACCATAGAAGTCACTTTTCACCATATTAGCGTCACTTTGCACCCTATAAGAGTCACTTACCACATATTGATACAGTTAACATGTTAACATCATGTACATGCAATTATACATCCTTTAACCACCTTGGTACCCTTCCTTACAAGTCAATTTTGGGCCACATTTTGGTTCTAATCAAACATGTAAGTGACTTCTCACAATATTAGAGTACTTTGCACCTTATAAGAGTCACTTGCCATCATATATTGGTACAATTAACATGTTAACATCATGTACATGCAATTAGAGATCCTATTACCACCTCTTAGTGCCACATTCATAAAAGTCAATTTTGGTCCAGATTTTGGTTCTAATTAACCATGTAAGTCATTTCACCATATTAGAGTCATTTTGCACCCTATATGAGTCACTTTCCACCATATATTTGTAAATTACAAAACATGTTCACATCATAAATCCAATTTGACATCCTTTTACCACCTCTTAATTCCACTTTCATACAGGTCAATTTTGTTCCACATTTTGGTTCTAATCAACCATGTAAGTCATTTTTACCATGTTAGAGTCACTTTGCACCTATAGAGTCACTATCCACCATATATACAAGAATTCACATGTTAACATAATATACATCAAATTTGACATCCTTTTACCACCTATTAATGCCACTTTTATACAAGTTAATTTTGTTCCACATTTTGGCTCTAATCAACATGTAAGTCACTTTTCACCATATTAGAGTCACTTTGCACCTTAAGAGTCGCCACAATATATTGGTACAATTAACATGTTAACATCTTGTAAATGCAATTAGACATCCTTAACCCCTCTTAGTGCCCAATTCATACAAGTCAATTTTGGTCCACATTTTTGTTCTAATCAACCATGCAAGTCACTTTTTACCATATTAGAGTCACTTTGCATCTATAAGAGTCACTTTCCACCCATATATCAACAATAACATGTTAACATCATATGCATCCAATTTGACATCCTTTTACCACTTATTAGTGCCACTTTCATACAAGTTAATTTTGTTCCACATTTTGGCTCGAATCAACCATATAAGTCACTTTTCACCATATTAGTGTCACTTTGCTCCTATAAGAGTCACTTACCACCATATATTGATACAGTTAACATGTTAACATCATGTACATGCAATTATACATCCTTTAACCACCTCTTGGTACCCCTTTCTTACAAGTCAATTTTGGGCCACATGTTGGCTCTAATCAAACATGTAAGTGACTTCTCACAGTATTAGAGTCACTTTGCACCTTATAAGAGTCACTTGCCATCATATATTGGTAAAATTAACATGTTAACATCAGGTACATGCAATTAGAGATCCTTTTACCACCTCTTAGTGCCACATTCATACAAGTCAATTTGGTCCAGATTTTGGTTCTAATTAACCATGTAAGTCATTTTTCACCATATTAGAGTCATTTTGCACCCTATATAAGTCACTTTCCACATATTTTTACAATTAACATGTTAACATCATAATCCAATTGACATCCTTTTACACCTCTTAATTCCACTTTCATACAGGTCAATTTGTTCCACATTTTGGTTCTAATCAACCATGTAAGTCACTTTTTACCATGTTAGAGTCACTTTGACCCCATAAGAGTCAATATCCACCATATAATAGAATATAACATGTTAACATAATATACATCAAATTTGACATCCTTTTACCACCTATTAATACCACTTTCATACAACTTAATTTTGTTCCACATTTTCGCTCTAATCAACCATGTAAGTCACTTTTCACCATATTAGAGTCACTTTGTACCCTATAAGAGTCGCCACAATATTGGTACAATTAACATGTTAACATCTTGTAAATGCAATTAGACATCCTTTAACCACCTTTGGTACCCTTTCCTACAAGTCAATTTTGGGCCACATTTTGGCTCTAATCAATCGTGTAAGTGACTTTTCACCATATTAGAGTCACTTTGCACCTTATAAGAGTCACTTGCATCATATATTGGTACATTTAACATGTTAATATCATGTACATGCAATTAGAATACTTTACAACCTCTTGTGCCACATTCATACAAGTCAATTTTGATCCACATTTTGGTTTTAATTAACTATGTAAGTCACTTTTCACCATATTAGAGTAATTTGCACCTATATGAGTCACATTCCACCATATATTTGTACAATTAACATGTTAACATTATATACATCCAATTTCACATCCTTTTACCACCTCTTAATTCCACTTTCATAAGGTCAATTTGTTCCACATTTTGGTTCTAATCAACCATGCAAGTCACTTTTCACCATATTAGAGTCACTTTGCATCCTATAAGACTCACTTTCCACCATATATACAACAATTAACATGTTAACATCATATACATCCAATTTGACATCCTTTTACCACCTATTAATGCCACTTTCATACAATTTAATTTTGTTCCACATTTTGGCTCGAATCAACCATATAAGTCACTTTTCACCATATTAGCGTCACTTTGCACCCTATAAGAGTCACTTACCACATATTGATACAGTTAACATGCTAAATCATGTACATGCAATTATACATCCTTTAACCACCTCTTGGTACCCCTTTCTTACAAGTCAATTTTGGGCCACATTTTGGCTTAATCAAACATGTAAGTGCTTCTCACAATATTAGAGTCACTTGCACTTATAAGAGTCACTTGCATCATATATTGGTACAATTAACATGTTAACATCATGTACATGCAATTAGAGATCCTTTACCACCTCTTAGTGCCACATTATACAAGTCAATTTTTGTCCAGATTTGGTTCTAATTAACCATGTAAGTCACTTTTCACCATATTAGAGTCATTTTGCACCCATATGAGTCACTTTCCACCATATATTGTACAATTAACATGTTAACATCATATACATCCAATTTGACATCCTTTTACCACCTCTTAATTCCACTTTCATACAGGTCAATTTTGTTCCACATTTTGGTTCTAATCAATCACGTAAGTCATTTTTACCATGTTAGAGTCACTTTACACCCTATAAGAGTCACTATCCACCATATATACAAGAATTAACTGTTAAAATAATATACATCAAATTGACATCCTTTTACCACCTATTAATGCCATTTATACAAGTTAATTTTGTTCCACATTTTGGCTCTAATCAACCATGTAAGTCACTTTCACCATATTAGAGTCACTTTGCTCCCTATAAGAGTCGCACAATATATTGGTACAATTAATATGTTAAAATCTTGTAAATGCAATTAGACATCCTTTAACCACCTCTTGGTACCCCTTTCTACAAGTCAATTTTGGTCCACATTTTGGTTCTAATCAACCATGCAAGTCACTTTTCACCATATTAGAGTCACTTTGCATCCTATAA
Organism: Apium graveolens; assembly: GCF_009905375.1. Classification (NCBI taxonomy): domain Eukaryota; kingdom Viridiplantae; phylum Streptophyta; class Magnoliopsida; order Apiales; family Apiaceae; genus Apium; species Apium graveolens. The sequence continues at coordinate 2,940 of NW_027420761.1, read as the reverse complement.
GAGTCACTTTCCACCATATATACAACAATTAACATGTTAACATATACATCCAATTGACATCCTTTTACCACTATTAGTGCCACTTTCATACAAGTTAATTTATTCCACATTTGGCTCGAATCAACCATATACGTCACTTTTCACCATATTAGCGTCACTTTGCACCCTATAGAGAATTACACCTATATCATTTGATACAGTTAACATGTTAACATGTACATGCATGATACATCCTTTACACCTCTTGGTACCCTTCTTACAAGTCAATTTTGGGCCACATTTTGGCTCTAATCAAACATGAAGTGACTTCTCACATATTAGTCACTTTGCACCTTATAAGAGTCACTTGCCATCATATTGGTACAATTAACATGTTAACATCATGTACATGCAATTAGAGATCCTATACCATCTTAGTGCCACATTCATAAAAGTCAATTTTGGTCCAGATTTTGGTTCTAATTAACCATGTAAGTCACGTTTCACCATATTAGAGTCATTTTGCACCCTATATGAGTCACTTTCCACCTATATTTGTACAATTAACATGTTAACATCATATACATCCAATTTGACATCCTTTTACCACCTCTTAATTCCACTTCATAAGGTCAATTTTGTTCCACATTTTGGTTCTAATCAACCATGTAAGTCACTTTTTACCATGTTAGAGTCACTTTGCACCCTATAAGAGTCACTATCCACATATATACAAGAATTAACATGTTAACATAATATACATCAAATTTGACATCCTTTTACCACCTATTAATTCCACTTTCATACAGTTAATTTTGTTCCACATTTTGGCTCTAATCAACCATGTAAGTCACTTTCACCATATTAGAGTCACTTTGCTCCCTATAAGAGTCGCCACAATATATTGGTACATTAATATGTAACATCTTGTAAATGAAATTAGACTCCTTTAACCACTCTTGGTACCCCTTTCCTACAAGTCATTTTGGTCCATATTTGGTTCTAATCAACCATGCAAGTCACTTTTTCACCATATTAGAGTCACTTTGCATCCTATAAGAGTCCTTTCCCATATATACACCTTAACTGTTAACATCAATATACATCCAATTTGACATCCTTTTACCACTTATTAGTGCCACTTTCATACAAGTTAATTTTGTTCCACATTTTGGCTCGAATCAAACCATATAAGTCACTTTTCACCATATTAGCGTCACTTTGCACCCTATAAGAGTCATTACACCATATATTGATACAGTTAACATGTTAACATCATGTACATGCAATTATACATCCTTTAACCACCTTTTGGGACCCTTTTCTTAGGAGTCAATTTTGGGCCACATTTTGGCTCTAATCAAACATGTAAGTGACTTCTCACAATATTAGAGTCACTTGCACCTATAAGAGTCACTTGCCATCATATATTGGTACAATTAACATGTTAACATCATGTACATGCAATTAGAGATCCTTACCACTCTTAGTGCCAATTCATAAAAGTCATTTTGGTCCAAATTTTGGTTCTAATTAACCATGTAAGTCACTTTTCACCATATTAGAGTCATTTGCACCAATATGAGTCACTTTCCCCCATATTTTGTACAATTAACATGTTAACATCATATACATCCAATTTGACATCCTTTTACCACCTCTTAATTCCACTTTCATACAGGTCAATTTTGTTCCACATTTTGGTTCTAATCAACCATGTAAGTCACTTTTACCATGTTAGAGTCACTTTGCACCCTATAAGAGTCACTATCCACCATATTACAAGAATTAACATGTTAACATAATATACATCAAATTTGACATCCTTTTACCACCTATAATGCCCTTTCATACAAGTTAATTTTGTTCCACATTTTGGCTCTAATCAACCATGTAAGTCACTTTTCACCATATTAGAGTCACTTTGCACCCTATAAGAGTCGCCACAATATTGGTACAATTAACATGTTAACATCTTGTAAATGCAATTAGACATCCTTTAACCACCTCTTGGTACCCCTTTCCTACAAGTCATTTTGGGCCACATGTGGCTCTAATCAATCGTGTAAGTGACTTTTCACCATATTAGAGTCACTTTGCACCTTATAAGAGTCACTTGCCATCATATATTGGTACATTTAACATGTTAATATCATGTACATGCAATTAGAAATACTTTAACAACCTCTTAGTGCCCAATTCATACAAGTCAATTTTGGTCCAATTTTGGTTCTAATCAACCATGCAAGTCACTTTTCACCAATTAGAGTCACTTTGCATCCTATAAGAGTCACTTTTCACCATATATACAACAATTAACATGTTAACATCATATACATCCAATTTGACATCCTTTTACCACCTATAAATGCCACTTTCATACAAGTTAATTTTGTTCCACATTTTGGCTCGAATCAACCATATAAGTCACTTTTCACCATATTAGCGTCACTTTGCACCCTATAAGAGTCACTTACCACCATATATTGATACAATTAACATGTTAACATCATGTACATGCAATTATACGTCCTTTAACCACCTCTTGGTACCCCTTTCTTACAAGTCAATTTTGGGCCACATTTTGGCTCTAATCAAACATGTAAGTGACTTCTCACAATATTAGAGTCACTTTGCACCTTTAGTCACTTGCCATCATATATTGGTAAAATTAACATGTTAACATCATGTACATGTAATTAGAGATCCTTTTACCACCTCTTAGTGCCACATTCATACAAGTCAATTTTGGTCCAGATTTTGGTTCTAATCCATGTAAGTCATTTTGCACCATATTAGAGTTTTTGCACCCTATATGAGTCACTTTCCACCATATATTTGTACAATTAATATGTTAACATCATATACATCCAATTTGACATCCTTTTACCACCTCTTAATTCCACTTTCATACAGGTCAATTTTGTTCCACATTTTGGTTCTAATCTACCATGTAAGTCA